>NC_133756.1:27713774-28016804 GCF_036562045.2 Rhinolophus sinicus | reverse complement strand
ACGGGGAGGGGAAGAGGGCTGCACTTCCAGGCACTCCTTTTAAAGGGAGCGCACAAAGCCTTACTTACTCGCTGATGGACTCACTCACTCTGAGTTCCAGCATTAGGGCAGCAAATGGAAGATAAAAGGCACCAGGGACATATGGGGAGGAAGTGAATTGTCTAGCTGCAGGGTGAGGGCTGGAGGGGTGGCTTTCTCCCGGAGGGAGGAGCTTGGAGAAGCCATTGCTTCCTTGTCGAGTTCTTCCCCTTCCTGCATGCAGACAAGCACAGACATATGCTGGCACAGGCAGACACCATATCTGAGCCTCCATCAAACTGGCTATCACCTTTCTGCTGCCCCACCCTAGTGATTCCCTGGAACCACATTTCCACCCTAACCATTTCCAGTGGCTTTAACATATAAATGGCCTGCCTTGGCTCATGATGTAGACATTCCTTAAATCTCTCAAAGGTTCACAAAACCCACACAAGCAACATCTGGCTTCCACATGTCCCTTACTTTTGGCTGCACAGCCCTAAGCCCAGTACCAGTGGCAGCCAGCCTTCATTCACAGATTGGCCTCTCAAGGCACCGCCAAGCACAGCACAGATGGCAGCCATCTTGGGATTGCTTTGGGATTCATGTCAGTTGGGCTCAGGCAGGTGAGACTGCAACTGAACTTGGGTCTCCTCCCAAGAGGCAACAGGGCTGACAGTCCCGGTGGCCAGCTTCAGACTGGGCCAGATCATTACCCAGCCAACTCCAAGGATGACAAACACAAAGGGCATACTAGGCAGGAACCAGAGCTCTGCTAAACCGAACCCTGTTCTTTAGAGTTCTCCCCTGCACCACAGATCTTCCACTGTAGTCATAGCCAGTCCTTACAACCAATCTTCCTGAGGGTCAATCCCTCCTATTGATATGCAAACAGCAGTCAAGTCTGTACAACAGGAGGGCACACACAACCCACACAAGGGACACACCTAGAGCACCCGGGTCTGGTGACAAGGCAGATTGCACCACTGCATCCCTCAGGACACCAACTACATAAGGCCAATACTGGGAGGCACAGCAGCCCTACATAGATATAAACACAGGGAAACAGCAAAAATGGGGAAACAAAGAAACATTTCCCAAATGAAAGAACAGAACAAAGCTCTAGAAAATAAACTAACCAAAAAGGAGACAAGCTATTTACCAGATACACAGTTCCAAACACTGGTTAGAAGGATGCTCAGTAATCTCAGGGAGAACTTCAACAAAGAGATAGGAAACATAAAAATGGAGATAGAAAACATAAAAAGAACTGGTAAGAAATAAAGACTACAATAACTGAAGGCTACATCAGAGGGAATCAACAGTAGATTAGATGAAGGAGAGGATCAATCAGTGATTTAGAAGATAAGGTAGCAGAACACACTCAATCAGAACAGCAAAAAGAAAAAGAATCCAAAAAACTGAGGAGAGTTTAAGGGGCCTCCAGGACAACATCAAATATACCAACATTCACATCATAGGGGTACCAGAATGAGAAGAGAGAGAGCGAGGAATTGAAAACCCATTTGAAGAAATAATGACTGAAAACTTCTCTACCTCGAAGAAAGAAATAGATATACAAGCGCAGGAAGTGCAGAGAGTCCCAAAAAAGATGAACACAAAGAGGCCCACACAAAGATACGTCATTATTAGAATGTCAAAGTTTAAAGACAAAGAACGAATCTTAAAAGCAGCAAGAGAAAAGCAGTTAGTTACCTACAAGGGAGCTCCCATATGATTGTCAGCTGATTCCTCAACAGAAACTTTGCAGGCCAGAAGGGATTGGCAGGAAATAATCAAAGTGATGAAAAGGAAGGACCTACAACAAAGATCACCCAGGAAAGCTATCATTTAAAATCAAAGGACAAGGAGCTTCCCAGAGAAGAAAAAACTACAGGAGTTCTTCACCACCAAACCAGTATTACAAGGAATGTTAGAGGGACTTCTTTAAGCCAAAAACAAACAAACAAACAAACAAACATATGAAAAAGATGAATAATAAAATGGCAGTAATGACATATCTATCAAAAATTACTTTAAATGTAACTGGATTAAATATTCCACTCAAAAGGTAAGGTGGCTGTATAGATAAGAAAACAAGACCCTTATATATGCTGCCTACAAGAGACTCACTTAAGATCAAAAGACATACACAGACTGAAAGTAAAGGGATGGGAAAAAGATATTTTATGAAAATGGAAAGAAGCAAAAAAATCTGTGGTAGCAATACTTATACCAGACAAAATAGACTTTAAAACAAAGGCCATAACAAGTGACAAAGAAGGACCCAGTAATCCCACTTCTAGAAAATTATCCAAAGGAAACCCAAATGCTCTTCCATGGGACGTGTGCATCCATATGTTCATTGCAGCATTGTTTATAGTGGACAAGAAGAGGAGACAACTTGGGTGTCTGTCAATGGAAGAATGGATAAAGAATAGGTGGTACATCTGTACAGTGGAATATTGCTCGGCTATAAAAAGGGAATGGATTCTCACCATACGCTGCGGCATAGATGGACCTGGAAGGAATTGTGCTGTGTGGAGTATGTCAGACATCAAAAATAGATGTAATGTGATTTCTTTTATAAGTGGAATCTAAAGAACAAAATAAACAAACAAACAAAACAGAAACTCATAGATACAGAGTACAATTTGATGGTTGCCAGATGGGAGAGGGTTGGGGAATTAGTGAAAAAGAGGAAGGGATTAAGAAATAGAAATTGGTGTTACAAAGTAGTCATGAGTATGAGTATACAGCATAAGGAATACAGTCAATAATATTTTAATAACTATGTATAATGTCAGTTGGGTGTTAGATGAAAGGGGTTTGGAGGATGGTAAAAAATGTGAAGGCATTAATAAATATAAATTGGAAGTTACAGAATAGTCTTGGGGAGGTAAATTAAAGCATAGGGAATATAGTCAATAATATGGTAATAACATGTACAGTGCTAGGTGGGTACTAGACTAGTCAAGGTGATCACTTCTTAAGTTACATAAATGTCTAACCACTATGCTGTACACCTGAAATTAATATAAAATAATATTGAATGTCAACTGTAACTGAAAAATTACAAAAGGGGGGAAAGTTGAAGCAGAATAAGAGGTTCCAATTTCCAGGTAAAAAAGAAATAACTCATGAGGATGTAATATTCAACATGGGAAATACAGTCAATAATATTGTGATGGGGAGGTACAGTGTCAGATAGTTGCTGGACTTATGGTGGTCACTTCTCTTTAGGTATATAAATGTTTAATAACTACTATGTGTACCTGAAACTAATATAATATTGTATGTTATATATATATATATATATATATATATATATATATATATATATATATATATTTAATCCTTTAAAAAATAAAGACATTATTGATTTTAAATCCTGGTCATCAGTTTGGCTTCCAAGGCCTGAGGACATGCTATATGTCAGACCCTGTGTAAGGTGCTGTGGCCAGAGCCTCACATGAGTTTCTGTACTCAGTATGTCATATGTCATGCATTAGGTTGGTGCAAAAGTAATTGTGGCTTAAAAGGTTAAAAATAATTGCAAAAACCATGATTACTTTTGCACCAACCTAATAGAATCTAGTAGAAAACAGAAACAAACCAATCTGAAGGATCCATCTTTTGTTCTACCTGCAGGACAGCCTTTTAACCCTCATTTCAAGATCAACAGTGCAGTTTCCAACATTATTTGCTCCATCACCTTTGGGGAGCGCTTCGAGTACCAGGATGATCAGTTCCAAGAAATGCTGAGGTTGCTGGATGAAGTCTTATGTCTGGAGATGTCAATTTGCTGCCATGTAAGCGGTTCTCTTTTTAAATCTTTGTTAAGGACTTTGGGGCTAATGTCAGACACAGATGGGTTTATTTAAGCTAAAATATAAATTTTTAAACCTGACTTCAACATAAACTTATCTAAAATCAGTCTGTGATGATATTGTTAAATATTTGTGACAATGACATGCACTTAGGAACCGATGTTTTATTTTAAAAGAGTAATAGTGTCATTGCCTTTGAGTCTCTCCTCTCCACGTCCCTCCCGAAACCAGCCATCTCCCTCCTCCCTCAGAAGTACTTGCGTGTGCCTGGCTTCGCCCTTGGCAGGTTGTTTTGAGATTCAACTGTGTTACTGTCTCTTTTGGAAAATTCTGATTGCATTCCATTTTATGACTGTGTCACTCTTTGTTACTCTGTTCTCTGCTGATGGACACCTGGGTGCTTTCCAGGTTTTAGATGTTAGGAATAAAGCTGCCACAAACATTGTAGTACAACTGTTCCTGTGGATACATCCACTCATTTCTCCTACATATAGGTATATTCCAGGACATTAAAGATGCCTAAAGATTCTCAAAGTTACAGTATTTACATGCCCATCAACAGGATATAATCAACCTCCTAATCTGGTAGGATAAAGACATTTAGCCTTCAAATCTCATCCCTCACTTGGTGGGCCCTGCACTCCATTTTTGTCCTTCAAGGACTGTGAGTCTGTCAAAAACTGTTCAGCTACTTAGTCTGTCAGCCAATTTTCTGGATTTGGAAGATTCTTCTAGGGAAAAACCAGCCTCAAATGTTGAGGGACCTCTCTGGTGTCCAGAAGTGGATTTATTATTATTTATTCCCAGCTAGCATCATTGCCTGGAGGTTATGGAGCCATCATACCAAATGGATAAAGAAGTCAGCATGACTCCTGGCACATGAAAAGGGCATAATGAATATGAGCTATTATTATTACTGTAGAAGTTATTTATGAATTCCTTGTTCTCACTTCTAGTCATGGGGTCCCCAATTCAGTGATTCTGTTTTCCTCCTTTCTATTAAGACAGAACACGGGGAGTCCTGAGAGTTCAGTGGGTCCCCAGCTGACATTCCCCAGGGAAAAGAAATTCCTGGAAGAGTAAGAAGGGGCAGTATCTGGTAGAAAACAGCCAGATACTGTTAGAGAAAATATATTCCAAAACTACTGTATTTCACAAAAAATGTTTTATCCACATGGAGACTACACCTCAGTGAGGGCAGACAAACACACACACACACACACACACACACACACACTTAACAAATATATATGATAATTATTTACATATGTACATATATTATGTATTTTACATATGTTACACATGTATAACATATACTATATCACTCACGTGCACACAATAATTGCCATGAAGGAAATAAAACAGAATAAAGGAATGGGAATTGGTGACAGTGTTTCTGCCTCTTATAGGATCATCAGGTATGACCATTCCAAGTAGACGTTTCAGCAGCACTTTAATGAAGTGAGGGGCTGGGATTATACAGATTTCAGAGGAAGAACATTCCAGGTGGAAGGAATAGCAAATGCAAAGGCCTAAACAGGACTATCCTTCATGTCATCGCAGAGGCCAATGGGGCAGGACTGGAGAAAGTAAGATGGCAGGAAGTGACAGCAAAGGATGAGACAGGTGTTTGCAGGGGCCAGCTCAGGTAGAGCTTATATGCTCAGAGAATGATGTAGAAGTTTAAGTGTGTCATGGAAAGTCATTGAAGAACTAAGAGCCAGAAAGTGAAATGATCTGATTAAACTGTTAAATGATCATTCTGGAAGTTCTATGGAATGGAATTAGAAAAACTGTTGGAGGGGGTGGCCAGATGGCTCAGTTTGTTAGAGCATGAGCTCTCAATAATAAGGTTGCCGGTTCAATTCCCCCGCACGGGATGGTGGGCTGCGCCCCCTACAACTAAAGATTGAAAACGGCCACTGGACTTGGAGCTGAGCTGCGCCCTCCACAACTAGATTGAAGGACAATGACCTGGAGCTGATGGGCCCCACAGGAAAAACACACTGTACTCCAATATTCCCCAATTAAAAAACAAGAAAAGTTAAAAACAAACAAAACCTGTTGGAGGCTGTTATAGCATCCAAGTAAGAAATGGTGGTTTGTACTACGATGACAAACCAGTTGGGGTGGTGTCAGGTGGTCTGAAACTGGATATATTTTGGACGGAGGGCTGAAATGCTTTGCTGGAGGGATGAGACTGATGAGAAGAGTGAAGATCTAAGTGTAAACAAAGAAAAGCAAGAACGAGAACACTGGGGTTGTCTGAAAAAGTGGAAAACTGACAACATGTTGTTTCCATGATTGTTTTGTTTTTTTCAATTAGCTCAATAATGTCTTTCCACGGATAATGAAATTCATCCCTGGACCACACAAAACAGTCTTAGTCAAATGGGAGAAACTAAAATTGTTTATTGCCCGTGTGATTGAAAACCACAGGAGAGACTGGGATTCTGAAAAACCAAGGGATTTTATTGATGCATACCTCAATGAAATGGAAAAGGTAAGGAAAACAAAGTTGTTTATTGTGTTTTGTTCTTAAAGAACAAATGGGGGGGAGGGGGAAGTATATATACTAGTTTCCTATTGATGCTGTAATAAATTAACTTAGTGATTCACAACAACACAAATTTATTGTCTTATAGCTCCAAAGGTCAAAAGTCTGAAACCAATTGGATGGGGCTAAAGTCAAAGGGTTGGCAGGGCTGGCTCCTTGGAAAGCTCTAGAGGAGAATCTGTTTCCTTGACTTTTCCAGCTTCTAGACCCTGCCTATATTGCTTGGCTCATGGCTCCTTCCTACATCGTCAAAGCTATCAATGCAGCATCTTCTCTGCTACCATCCTGACATCTTCCCTTACTGCCCTCTTGCCTCCTGTGATTCTCTTGGGCCCACTGGGTTATCCAGGATAATCTAACCATATCAAGGTCTTTACCTTAATCATATCTATAAAGTCCCTTTTCCTTATGAGATAACACTCACAGGTTCCAGTAATTAGACATGGACATCTTTGTGGGTCATTATCAGCCTACCCCAGGGGAATAGATACAGAGGCAGTGTTTCATAGAGAGTAAGAGGACCATTAAGTCAGGATGGATGCGGTAATTAGAAATACAGACAGGGGTTCGGTGGCATTTGGCTTGAGGCCTTGGGAATGCCCAAACACTGCCTTTTCATCTTCTATTCTCTACCCTACACGCATAGCTGAAGGAGCTATATGAAAAAAGGAAAGATAAGAACTGAGCCTCAGAGCACCATTCCATTATTAGTTGGACCTGTGCCCAGTGACCTACCCCTTCCCTCAGTCCCCAGTGCAGAACCCAAGTAAAGCTGAGTCGGATGCGAGAGCTAATCCTCAGTGCCTAAGTGGGACCCCACATCATCCACTTCCCAACAGTATTGGAAAGAAACGAGAAAAAGCCAAATTGGATGTGTAGCTTTGAACGCACCAACCCCTCTGATTAATACGCATCATTGCATTAATGTCATAGTTTTTGACTCATCACACTATCTGTTCCTACTGTGGAAGTTGGCAGAATGGTGGATTTCTTTCCCATCTCCTGCCTTATTTCAGCTTATTGGCACAATATTAACAGAAGCATTGACTTCTCCTCAGAGGAGGAGACTTCACTTGCTATGTGGTGTGCAGGTATGGGACCACACATGGAGGGAATGCTGAGAAATTGAAGCTTTCAGAGGAAGTGGTGAACATGATGAAATGCCATGAGGATTAGTTAATAGAATTAGAAAGATTCCACCGAGAAGGAAAAGACTAACTGAGAGATGTATAAATTACTGTACATAAGAGGATTTCAGTTTATTCCTTCTAGTATCAGTGTAAATATTTGAAGAGTATTTGCTATGTGCCTTTTGCATCTCACATGATTCCTAATGTCATCTTCATGGCTGTGTTTTGTTATTACTATTTATAACACAGCAAACTGATGCACAGAGAGGTTAAGTGACTTGCCCTGGGTCATAGAGAGAGTGAGTTGTGTGGCTAATATTGGAACCCAAGTCTGTCTCTCCACTCATAGCCTCTCTTTCCACTTACAGATAGCTTCTCCCAAATTATACACATAAATAATAGTTGTCTTGATTTTTACCCACCCAAACTAATGACAGCTTCCAGCAGTTGGGCAGGATGATGCTAATAATGATATTGCTGTAATAAGACCCTGCCCCATGAGGAGACCGAGGGAAAGCCATTTCTCCTGGGGATCTTCCCTTCCACATGAAGCCTCTGCGTGTTGTGGCAACTGAGAACCCTCTGACTAAACTAATAAACGTGGTGCTTTCTAGCATGCAGACAATCCTACTTCAAGCTTCAATGACGAAAACCTCATCGTCAGTACCCTGGACCTGTTCTTTGCTGGAACGGAGACAACTTCGACAACACTGCGCTGGGGTCTGCTTTACATGGCTCTCTACCCAGAAATCCAAGGTGAGCATGTCAGGGAGTAAGTAGGCCTGGGCCAGGACACAATAGTGCCTCCTGGAATACGCTGCCCCAAAGTTGGGGGCAAAAGATAGCATGGTAGAATGGGAAGATAGGTAGGAGGCAATATGGACTCAGAATGGCAGGCTCTTCAATTTCTCTATCAGGATTGTGATGGATCCATGTAATACAAATATAACAGAGACCCTGCCATCAGGAAACTCAGTCTAGTGGGGAACTGGTGAAGGTAATTGACATTGTGGTGAGTTCCAGGAAAGAGTTATATTCTCAAATGAAATCTGGTTCTAGGGGAAGTTAGACGTCGATCGTACAAAACAAGAAAGGAAGGAAGGAAGGAAGGAAGGAAGGAAGGAAGGAAGGAAGGAAGGAAGGAAGGAAGGAAGGAAGGAAGGAAGGAAGGAAGGAAGGAAGGAAGGAAGGAAGGAAGGAAGGAAGGAAGGAAGGAAGGAAGGAAGGAAGGAAAGAAAGAAAGAAGGAAAGAAGGGAAATATGGTCCTAGCCTTCCCTTCTTTTAATTAATGTCGTCCATTGCCATGTGGATAAAGTTCAGACTCTTTGGTCTGTTATAACACAGGATGTGCCTCTCTGCCTTAGCAGCCTCAAGTCCGCCTCCCTACATGGTTGCTTCACTAAATTACACGTCATTTTCTTTGCACAGTCTTTATTTATGCCTCTGTATCATCACACCTGTTCTTCCATCTACAAGAATGTATTTCCCTAATTTCTCTACATCATAAATGACTAGCTAGCTCTGTTTGGAGAATCTACTAAATACTCCCCCTCATAACTTGTTTCCCCACTTGTGTAAGAAATTACAAGCATTTTTTTCCTCTAAAGATGACCTAATGCACCTCCATTATTGTCCTTATCTCACATTATTTATATGTCTTCTCCTCAGATTGCATGTCTTCCCCACTCAATGACTGTGACTGTTATAATTATTTTTCTCTCTCCAGGTCACAGAACAGTTTGAGTATAGGAGAGATCAGATCTGTTACAATACAGTTTTTTAAACTGTGTGTAACAATTTATTAAAAGGATATAAAATCAACTTACTGGATCTTTTTTCCTAAAAATAAAATAAAATAGAAAAGATCAGAAACCTTCCCATGTAGTAAGGATAAGTTTCTTCATGAAAAAAAAAAAAAAATATATATATATATATATATATATATGTATATATATATATATTCTAAGAATGTATATACATATATATTCGAAATATATATATATATATATATATACACATATATTCTGTGTCATGATGTAAAATGCCTTTGTAACTGTGAATTACATTTTTAAAACAGTTTAAAAGCTGCCTAGTTAGGATATAGACTTGATTCTACAACAGAATCTCTAAAATAATAATGGCTTAAGGTGATAAAAGTTTACACCCATGGTCATAGCAATATTATTCACAAGAGCCAAGAGGTGGAAGTAATCCAAGTGGCCACTGATGGATGAGCAGATAAACAAAATGTGGGGTATATTGGAATGTCATTCAGCCTTAAAAAGGAAGGAAATTCTGATACATGCTACAATTAATGAACCTTTCAGACATTATGTTAAGTTAAATAATCCAGTCACAAAGACATGAACACTGTATGATTCCACTTATATGCATAGTACCAAGAGCACTCAAATTCATAGAAACAGATAGTGGAATGGTAGTTGCCAGAGGCTGGGGAAAATGGGGAGTCATTGTTACTGAATATAGCATTACTGTTTTGCATAATAAAAAAGTTCTGGAGATTGCTTACATAATAATGTGAATATACTTAACACTATTAAACGGTACACTTAAAAATGATTAAGATGATATATTTTATGTTATGCATATTCTACCACTATTTTAATTTTTAAATGGACTGTAAAAGTAATAAGAGAGAAATTTATTTCACTCTCAGATGAAAACTTTAAAGTGGACTCTGCAGAGCCATTTGGGTTCCAAGCTCTTTCCAATGTTTTTCTGTTGTGTCTAAAATGATGCCACTCTCAAGATGGCTCCACCCTACAACTGCTTTTCCACCAATAAGAAGGGAAGAAGTAGAAGGCAGCATATATCCTTCCTTAAGGGCATATTGCAAGTATTAAACATCCCTCCTACATACATTCTATTGTTCAGAACTCAGTCACATAGTCACATTTAGTCACAAAAAATGTGGGAAATTAGTCTTTGGCTGGGAAGCCAGGTATCCAGTTAAAATCTCTATTACTATAGAAAAAGGAAAAAACAGAGATTGAGAAACAATTAACAGCTTCTATCATTTGTTGGATGCTCACTTATATCAGTTCACATAAATCTCAAAATATCCTTAAGATAAAGGTAGATTTAGCCTCAGATAATAAGAAGAGGAAACTGAGGATCAAAGATTTTAAGTAACGTAGAACAGTAATTGGTTAGAGCAAATGTGTGCAACCAGAATTGTCTTACAGCAGGGCCTGCTTTCCAGTCTTATATTTCCTTGAGAAACAAGAGTCCAGAAAGCCTACTCTAATTTTAGCCATTCTGATTCTGGTTATTCCATTCCTTAGCGTAACCAGGCTCAAGGAAAGTTGTGGCATAATCGATTAATAGAACTTTCTCTTCTTTTCCAGAAAAAGTACAAGCTGAGATCGACACAGTGATTGGCCGGTCACAGCCGCCGAGCATGGCTGCTCGAGAGTCCATGCCCTACACCAATGCCGTTATCCATGAGGTGCAGAGAATGGGAAATATCATCCCCTTGAACGTGCCCAGGGAAGTGACAGTTGACACCACCCTGGCTGGATACCACCTCCGCAAGGTAATTAGGGACTCCCTGCCTCAGATCTTCAAGTGCATCTTTTTAAATGACAGGAATCTGAACTTGAAAAGTGACATTGTATTCTTGCCCTGGGGAATCACTTAAGTGGGGAGCGAGTTATGTTATACCCGATTTAATACTAGTTTTTTCCCCCTTGTGTGGCCTTAGAGATATTGATAGTTATTATGGAGGAGAAGGGGGATTCTCAGGTTAAATACATTTAGGCAAAGATTGACTTTTCTTTGCTGTAGAATTTCTCACTGTTGTTTTTGTTATATAATGTGTACTGTGAATCTTTGTGGAGATACAGCTGGCAGCAGTTCATAGTCAGACTTTGTCATCGAATCTTACTCTATGCCTTATTAGAGCATCTCACAGGACTAGGGACTTGCCAGATTTACTTTGGGAAATTCTGCCTCACAATCCTGGGCTCGTAGCATAATACAATACGAAGGGACAGTTGAGACCACCTGAGCCAACGTCACATCAGTGCTCGTATTTCTAACACACTATCCCCACAGGCATTTGTCCAGCTTTTACTTACAGCCCTGTTTTGGGACTGTCTCATAAGAGAAACCAATCCAAGTGTGTGCAAAATTAATTATTAGAAAAGAAGAGAACAGAACCAACACTTATATAAGCAATAATTATGTGCCATGGACTACATAGGTTCTTTCAAAATGTCTTAATTAGTCCTCAGAATAATTCTGATTCTTATTTTCTAGACTGAGAAATCAAGGCTCAGAGCAATTCACCTTGTGTGAGATTTCTCAACTACAAAGTGACAAGAGTTGAGTTCCAGAACCAGATATGTTCTCATTCCCAGGCTCATCTTTTTTTGTACTAAACCATGTTCTCTATACAGGAGTTAATTTACTTTGACTTAAGAGTCTTCTTGCAATTGTTTTCAGTTGGTCCCTGTTAAATTCTGTCTCCTCACAAAGGAAAATTGTGATCTCACTCAGCCTACCCATGTTAGGATTTCAGCAGGCAGTTCTCCCCCGCCCCCTAGCGTCCTCTCTGCGCACTGCACATTTACAGTTCCTTTGCTTTCTCACCACGTTGTGGGTCCATTCCAGCTTGTGTGTGTTTCATTATGTGTGTCCTACCTGGAGACGATCTCAAGAGGCTTGAACCTGAGGAGCTTGCCCACTGGATACTCCTTGGTCACTGTCCCTGCAGAGTCAAGAACAGCAGCTATTCCTACAGCTGCTGCTACATTCACTATTTTCTAATTGATTGACTGTTGTAGGTGAAGGCTAAGGTTTAAATTATTTCACAAATGCTGTTGGCAATTTTCTATCAATTCATTGAAGTCCAGAGAACCAGCGCAGCTCAACATACTCATTCTACCACCGATTTTTAATGTCAACTTTACTAACAATCCTGGGAACTCAGAGATCTAACTGAGTATGTTGTAAAGGCTAAGAGCCATGGTTTTAATGTCAAATAGACCTGGTGGAAATAATGGCCCTGTCTCTTCCCATTACGTAACTCAGGGCACATTATTAACCTCTAGGAGGTTCAATTTCTTTATTTGTAAAATACATGTAAACCTACCTCACAGGTGGAAGTAAAGTGAGGTCCAGTATGTAGTACATTTAATCTAATGCTTAGTATAGAAAGAGCTTAAAATAGCAGTGATTATTCTTTATTAATTCAACAAATGATCATTAAACACCTGAAATGCTCAGGTCTGGGAAAACAACCAAGAGGAAAATTATTATGCAAGTACATGCATAGAAACCATGATAACTGTTCAAGGGAAAAAATTCACTGGTTTCCATAAAGAGGAAGGCTGGCTGAATGGGTAGTAAGAGCAGGAGTGGTCAGAGAAGCCTTTGAAAGGAAGTCATGTTGGAACTGAGGATAACAGAATAATTAAGAGTTAGCTCAGTGACAAAGTGGGGAGGAAAGACATTCCAGAAACTGGAAACATTTAAAAAGACATGGGATAAATGGAACACAGTATGTTTGAGAAACTGAAAGCAGGCCAAGGTAATAGGAGAGAGAGTGCAGGCAGAGAGCATGTGGCCCGAACAGGGGTCAGGCAATGGATCGCTCACCTCAGAGTGATGAGAAGCTATTGAAGGGTATCTATCCAGTTCCAGTTGTAGGTAGATGGGTAGATGCGTGTGACATGATTAAAGGATGTTCAAAGTAACTCTGCTTTCAGAGTGTGGAGCAGATTGAAAGGGGAAAGAGAAGCTCTGAGGCATAGTTAGCCAGCTATGATAGGAGTACAGGCAAGCAAGGTTGGTAGCCTGGACTAAGACGGCAACAGTGCACACAGAATGGAGGTGACAGAATCAAAAGAAATTTCAAGTAAATTGACCAGCCTCACTGAAGGATCAGATGAGGCACAATAAGGGGAAGGCAGGCTTTCAGGAGGACTCTTGGGGTTCTTTCTGTATGCTTTCATGACAGTGATTCCTTTTACTGGGCACCTGATTCTATTATTAAACCTCTTCTGCAGTGAAGTAGACATTGGAGGGAAGAGAATGGGAGAAACAGAATGAGCCATCTTTTACCTTGGTAGAGCTGCCATAGTTATCACTTCACTGAGCAAAGGGGTTGATTTCGGTGCAGTACTGACTGGCAGGCTGTTATGTTCTTCTCTCGTTGATGCACACGTGCCCCTCCCAAGTCCTGCACTTACTTGTCCCTGTGGACAAGATCCATACGGCAGTGAAGAGGAACCACATTTCCCTAGTAAAATTCCCAGCAGGCGATTCCAGTGCATCATTGCAAGTTATCCCATGGCAAAGAGCAGGGTCATGGGCGGGGTGACTGTCTGAGAAGACTGTGGGTTGGGAAGAGGGGATGTGGTCAGGTCAGGCCCAGGCTTGGGAGCAGGGGACTTCCATCCCTTTGCAGAGGTGTGTTGTGAGGGGAAGCCTTGACTGAGTCTTTTCTGCCTTCTCCAGGGGACCATAATCCTGACCAACCTGACTGCACTGCACAGGGACCCCACAGAGTGGGCCACCCCTGACACATTCAATCCGGAGCATTTTCTGGAGAATGGACAGTTTAAGAAAAGGGAAGCCTTTCTGCCTTTCTCAATAGGTAAGTTGCGAAGGATGAGTGTGTGAGTCCAGAGTCGCACTCTCAGCCCTTCCTGCTCTTCTCCCTGCGGTCTTTTGCCTTAGTTGAACCATCTCCAGATAGCCCTGCCCAGCGTGACTCCCTGTGTCTGTGGTTGCACCACAGGACTCCCTGGTCAGCGTTGCTTCAGGCTGCCCTGACTTCTCAGCCCTCACTGGCCTCTGATTTCAGCTTCACTTTGTTCTGTCCCCCAGGACACTGGGGACAGATACTCAGACCTCCCCTCTTGCTCAGAGGGAAGGCTGGGCACTAGTCGTCTTTAGAGAATCTTTAAATGTCCCAAGTTCTTTTCAAGGGCCACCCATTCACTCAGAACTTGAGACAATTTATAATAAGGGGATGAGGGGGGTCAAGGAAAGGGGCTGCTTGCTTATCATGGGCAGCAGGAGCGACTCTGATTACCGCAGCTTGACAGTATAAACACTCCCAGAAGAAGTCCTTTTGCCTTTTCTAATTTTAATTAGCTTTTAGAATCTAGTTAATGCATTTACATGGTAGACAACTCAATAGTGCAAAAGAGGATGCTATAAAAACTCTCACGTTTCCAAAATAGCCAGTTCCAAAAGGATGTTTACTTAAAACATTGTCAAATGAAAAACAAAAATTCTGAATATATTTGTTAGTATTGAAAAAGGTATGTTTCATAGATTATTTCAAGTAATTTCCTAATTCTTCAGTTCTATAAATATTTCTGAGTATCTATTATGTGCCAAGTATTTAGCACTGAGGATATGACAACAAATCAAGCAGGAAAAAAACAAACCAGTTTCCATGCAGCATGTTCTTGTGTAAACTTACAAGGTTAAAATTGCTATCACCACTTTAAAGGTAATGAAAGTGAGGTTTTGAGGTCTTAACCATGGCATTTTTACATCTCTTATTGTCTTTTTTTATACTTTTCTTTTTCACATGTTTTTCTTTTTGCATTGAATATGTATTATTTAGGGAGAAAATAGGTCAATACACATGCAAGAGAGATGGTGGTAGTGACCAATGTGGGGTACTGCAGTCCAAGTGGGGTGAGAAAGAATTCGACAGGGAGGGGATGGCAGAAGCCTAAAGTGGGTGTCAGAGCATGATCAAGATGAGGTGAAGTCTGCACAGGGTGCTTGTGACGGCGAAGGGAGATAAGTTATAAACGGGATGCTGATCCAAGAGAAACATCAAAGATAGTGGGAGGAAGATACAAATAGAGAAAGGGAGCTAATAGAATGAACTCTGTTTTGTTGGGTTGGAATCGGGGTGATGGATATGAACTCTGTTTTTTAATTGGTAGGCAGGTAGATAGATGTAGAAATAAATATATGGAGATCTGACAATTAAGGTCATGAACTCATCCTAGAAAAAGTGCTACATACCTCATTACTGAATATCACACGGTCACCTTCAAAGTACTCCCCCTTGGGAAGCTATGCACCGATGCCAGTGCTTAGTTAACCCTTCAAAGCAATTTTGGAACTTTTTTCTGGAATGGCCAGCAGAGCTGTCGTTGTATTACACTTAATGCAATGAATGTCTTCAAAATGTCTTCCTTTCAATATTTCTTTCATCTTTGGGTAAAGAAAGAAGTCATTGGGGGCCAGATCAGGTGAGTAGGGAGGGTGTTCCAATACAGTTATTTGTTTGCTGGCTAAAAACTCCCTCACAGACAGTGCCATGTGAGCTGGTGCATTGTCGTGATGCAAGAGCCATGAATTAGCAAAAAGTTCAGGTCGTCTAACTTTTTCATGCAGCCTTTTCAGCACCTCCAAATAGTAAACTTGGTTACTTGTCAAGTTGGTACAAATTCATAATGAATAATCCCTCTGATATCAAAAAAAGGTTAGTAATATCGTTGCAACAATTTCGCAAACTTGTCAGACCTTGTAAATGTAAATGTGGGTGTGTATATACTCACATTACATACACACATGGGTTTCCTAGCTCTACCCACTGAGATGTCCTGAGAGCAACACCACCTTGATACCAATGAGCATCTCTAATGTCCAGATCATGGTTTCCAGATTCATTAGCCACTTAAAGGAACCAGGACTTCTGTGGAAAATGGCTGATTCCAGGCTGAGGAAGAGAAAGCATAAAATGAGCCTGGAATATATATTTTGTGTCCAAAAGTAAGGAAATACCAGCTTGAAAGGGCCTTTACTAGCCAAATATGGAATAGCTTGAGCATCAAGGCAAATAATAACAGACTTAAACCCTTTGAATAAAAATAGGAATGTGTGAATTCATACTGATATAAATAAATGAGTGAATAAATAAAATGGAGAGAGAAAGAATTTCCTTTTCAGGAATGCTAACTAAGAAATGTGGAGGGAATGATGACATTTTCTTTCTTTTTTATTTTTTATTTTGAAAGGTTTTTTTGTTTATTGCTTGCCTGTCTTTATTATATTCAGTGTAGTTATAAGCCTATTCAGATTTATTATTTCTTTATGATATCAGTCTTGGTAAGGTGGATGTTTCTAGGAATTTATCCATTTCTTCAAGATTGTCCAACTTACTGACATATAATTGTTCATGGCAGTATCTTATAATCCTTTTTATTTCTGTGAAATCAGTTGTCATGTCTCCTCTTTCCTTTCTAATTTTATCGATTTGATTCATCTCTGTTTTTTCCCTAGTTAGTCTACTTAAGGGTTTGTTAATTTTTGTGATCTGGACAAAAAAACAAACAACAACAACAAAAAAAAACCTTTTTTTTTTCAATTGTTTTTCTAGTTTGTATTTCATTTATCTCTGCTGTAATCTTTATTCTTCCCTTTCTTTTGCTGACTTTGGGTTTAGTTTTTTTTTTTTTTTTCTTTTTCTAGTTCCTTTTGGTGTGAAGTTAGGATATTGATTTCAGTACCTTATTGTTTTTTAATGCAAGCATTTACCATTATTAACGTCCCTCTTAGTATTGCTTGTACTGCATCCCCTAAGTTTTGATATGTTGTGTTTCCATTTTAATTTGTCTCCAAATATTTTCTACATTTTCTTGTGATTTCTTCTTTGACCCATTGATTATTTAAGAATACATTGTTTAATTTCCACTTGTTTGTCAATTTTCCTGTTTATCTTCTGCTATTGATCTCCAGTTTCATTCCATTGTGTATACATGCAATTTTGAAAGAAGTTTGATAATACTAGTCAAGAACATTTCTACCATTTCAAATGGCTTGTAGAAGTCGTATATATTAGCAATAGAATCAATATCTGCAATAACCTGGAGCTATCACTTCAAGGCCAAAACTTTATAAAACATATAGATACCAGAATTTCTTTAAAAAACTAAACCAGAAGTAAATGGCTTAAAAGTCAAGCCATTTCATGAGTGTTTTTTTTACTCACTATAAACATTTATAAAATATAATTGGAATTATTTTTTGAAAACACATCCAAATACTGCAACAAAACATAAAAAATACTCTCCAGAGACAAATGCAAGCAAATATTGTGCTGTGACTACAGTGCCACTAGCCATATATGGCTATTGAACACTTGAAATGTAATTAGTACAACCAAGGAACTGATTAGTAATGTAATTTAATTTTAATTTGAATGGCTACATGTGCCTAATGACTATTATATTATACAGTGCAACTCTAGAACAAAAGAAGTAATAGACCCTCATTATTCTATGCTGATTGATCACATTTAAGTTAGAGAATTCAGTCTGTGGCAGCGAGAGATGTGGAAGGAGGCATGTTGTAGATATAGACAAACGTCAGTGCATTTAACAAAGAGTAATGGTAAGAAGACTCTCAGGTTGGTGCAAAAGTAGTTGCAGTTTTTGCAATTATTTTTAACCTTTTAAGCTGCAATTACTTTTGCATCAACCCAATAGACACTTTACCCTGTTAGAACTAAGTTAAAGGAATTTGTGGTGACACTGGTGGCAAAATGATAACTCATATAAAGCTCTTAGGAGTGCAATGATTGGGAAAAAATCAGATTTATTTTGAAAGTTTCCTAAAGGAAGAATTAGAACCAATGGGTAGCTTCTTTCAAGGAAGAGATTTCTAACATATGTTCCCAATCCTGAGCTATATGGCCTGGCCTTTGTACTGATGTTATAGCATTATAATTTCATTTCCTCTCACTAAGAAAGTCATGAATCGGCAGCCATTAGAGTAATAACTAATTTGGCCAAGAAATAGCAATGGAGGCTACCATGTTTACCTGAAAATGACACCTAGTCGGAACATTAGCTCTAATGCATCTTTTGAAGCGATAATATAAGACAGGGTCTTGTATTATATAAGACCCGGTGTTATGTAATATTGAAATAAGACTGGGTCTTAAATTAATTTTTGCTCCAAAAGACGCATTAGAGCTGATGGTCCAGCTAGGTCTCATTTTCAGTGAAACACAGTAATTCAATGAGGAATGGTCTATTAACATACTCTCGAGTAGTATTTATTAGTTGCAAAGAGAAAAAACAATTGTACAGGGGAGAATGTCATAGACACATCTGTAAGTAAGTGATCAAAGTTAACTTCACCAATAATGGAAACAACCAAAATCATGTACCACCTGATAGGGTGAAATGAGAAGAGCACAGCCTCACTCTGGCGATATTCCCGCTGGAAATGCATGATCTCATGACCTGAATCTAATCCAGGGAAACATGAGAGACATTTACCAAATAATTGGTCTGTCATCTTCAAAAATGCCAGTCATGAAAGTTGAGAATTGCTTTGCATGACAGCCTAATATAATCAGATACTAAACTGGATCATTTTATAATAAAGGACATTATTGGGACAACTGGCAAAACCTGATTGGGCTCTGAGACGATGGTGATGATTTCCTGATTTGACAGTTATATTCTGGTTATGTTGGAGAATGTCTTTGATTCAGGGAATTCATACTGAAATTTCCTGGGTGCTGTATAGGCAATATATACACAAATGACTCTGGAAAAATTGATTTTCTATAGTATTCTTGCAAGTTGTCTGTACTTTTGAAAAGATTTTAGAATAAAAAGCATGATATGGAAAGTATCATAGTAAAGGAGTGTAATATACACAAAGCTATTTTAGTAATGCTACAACCAAAAAGGCATTTTTAAAGGTAGTCTTTTCAATTGTATTCTTCTTCTTTTTTTTTTATAATTAACCAGATGAAGTTAAGGATATGCTATTTTATAGCTAAAATGTTTATGATTATCCAGAAGATGTATCAAAATACTTTGTTTTGCTATATGCATTCTTTGTATTCAGTGTGTAGCTCCCACAATACATAAAATAAAGTTCCCAGCTTAAACACACCCATTTCCACTAATCCCTAGGGTGGTAACTTCATTTGCCCCGAATCGCATGGCTATGAAGTGGGAGGAGTTGAACTGCATCTCTGACCTTCTGCCTCCAGCTCTGGACTCATACACCTGGGGTGGCATGTGGTTAGGACAGGGCCAAGCATGGGCCTCAGCCTGAAGGCTCCAGTCTGGGGCCCACACATCACAAGCCAAGGCCCTGTTGGGGGAAGGACCGCCATGTATAAGGAGGGAGGCTGAAGCAGTTCCTATGTGGAGCCCACCCGTGTCAGTGAGACCCCCAATCATTGAGGAGGGAAACGTGACATAGGGGAAAGATGCCTTGTGCTTCAGAAGCCCTGCTCTGACATCTACTGGCTTCATTTTTGGACAGTTTTTTTTCAGCAATTGAAAAAACAACAGAGAATTTTGTTTTCTGCTTTTGTCATTGTTTGCTAATTGATTTCTGAAAGCCTGTAGGCTAGACAGCCTTTCTAGGTCAACCCTGGCCTCCTACTTCTATTGTCTACATGCTGCCCCTTCATCCCGATGCCTCACCTGTCTGACCTCTGAAGGCACTGGAGTTTGTGAGTCTGGACTAATGTTTATGCTTAAACCAGGTGGCTGTCAGATTGAAAGCCCCATGGCCTAGCAGGCCCTCCTCTGTTCAGATTTTGAAGACGTAGAAGATTTCAATCAGGGCTGGGCATCGGCACCAGCTGGGAAGATAACTTGTCTTATGTTCTTGTCTTTCAGGAAGGCGGGCATGCCTTGGAGAACAGTTGGCAAAGACTGAGCTGTTTATTTTCTTCACTTCCCTTTTGCAAAAATTTACCTTTAAGCCCCCCCATGATGAGAAGCTGACCCTGAAATCCAGAATGGGCATCACCATCTCCCCAGCCAGCCACCGCATCTGTGCTATTCCTCGGGCATGAAGTGTTGAGGAAGCAGAGGGGAAAGGAAAGCAAGAAGAGTCGGCATGTCCTCCCTTTGAAGGCACGGCGCCTGCTCAGAAGTGAGGGAACAGAATTGAAGTAGCTCTGAGGAAGATTGTAGGCATTGGACTCAGAGAACCTGTATCCACATCCACTTTGTTATCTCCTACACTGTAGCCTTGAGCAAATCATGTATCTTGTGATTTACCTTTTCATCCAGGAGATGAAAAGAAGATAATGATTCCTTCTGGAAAGGAAGAATTGCTGTGAGAATCACAGAAAATAATGGGCTTTATGTGATTTGGAAACCATAAAGCACATCATAAAATTGATCGCTGTAATCTGCCTCCTTCTTGCTTCTTTCCTCAGACATCAATTTACCTCTGGCCTGTTGAAGTGGCTCAGGTCAAAGTCATGCCAAACGGTTGATAAGAGTTGGAAGCGGTCACTGGTGGGGCCGTCACCGAAGTTTGCTATCAATACTCACTCTTGGTAGCACTCAACAAGCTTTATCTTGCTTCTTCCTCGGAATGGCCCTCTGGGAAGTCAGCATGGCAGATGTTGTTCCTTATTTATAGGCAGGCTTTTGAGGAAGAAGCAGTTTGTATGGTTTCCCTAAGGAAATCCTACCTTGGTCTTGGAACCAGGGCCGAGCAGAGTGTTGCCAGAAGATTGTCAGCTTTTGGGTGGCACTTATTACCAGCTTAAACTCAGCAGGGTCCTGGTAGAGTATTTTATAGCAGGGAGCCAGAAATGCCAGACTCCAACTCTGTCCCCCAGCATGTAGTCTTCTGGGAGAGTCGAGAGTACATCTGGAAGAACTACCTGGAAGATTTCCTATAGCCTGGAAGAAGAAGAGGAAGTGAGTACTTTCTTTGTAAACTGCTGGGAAGTTGCATCTGTAGAAATCACCCTAAATTATATTACTAGAATAAAATAAATCACAACAGATTTTGAACTTCCCATCTAACTGGGATCTTGTCTTTCATTTCTTTTTCTTTTTCCCCAATCAAATCACCCAAGTAGGAGATTAAGAAATTGGCCAAAATACTTGACGTAATGTATTTACAATCATTTGTAAAATGAAGGGCTTTGTTGACATCATCTCTGAGTCCCATTCCTGCTCTGCTACACATTTTCCATGATTCTAGATGGGCAGGCCTTCACCCATTGCTTGTGGAATAAATGTAAAGCCACTGGGCACTCATCCTAACCTAACCTGTGCAACGGGACCCAAAGCCAAGAGAGTCATAACCACAATTAATCAGAATCCTTGAGGGAGTAGATAACTGGGAGTAGCTGAATTTTCTGGCAATGTGAAATGCCTTTTTTTACCTCAAAGCTCATTGGAAACATTTTAAAATATCAGCTCTAGTCCTGCCCAAGCATTAATATAAAGATTATATTATCTGACTTTTTAACGCTCTTATTTCCACACTAGTTTAGAAGCTCCAGGGCCCCTTACACTGTTCCTTTGCATCAGTGTCTAACACATAGTGTGCACGCATATGACATTTTCTGTGGCATCATTGCCAAGGCACAAATTCTACCCAAAAGCCATCCAGGCTGTGAATATTCTCTCCACCGCTGTCCAGCAAAGAGACACAGACACACACATGCTGCAGTGTAAATTTAAAATCAGGTCAGGGATCAAAGGATTTATAGGCAAAGAAGAAGCAGGGCACACAGAGCAGCCTGAGCTCATATGGAAATATGCCTGGGCCAGGCACGGCTGGCCTGCATGCAAACAGACCACCTCAGAATGCACTCCATAGCTGCAGAGAGGAGGCAGGGGTTGGCCAGGTGACCAAGTAACTAGGACAGTTTCCTGGGTGAGAAAGCCACTTTGTTAGAATAGGGAATTGCAGAGCTCTAACTTGGAGTTAATCTGGTCTCGCCTTGGACTAACTCCAGTCTGCTGAGCCAGCCTGTTGCTGAGCTACCAAGAGAGAAGTGGGAGGACATTGGGGGTGAGGGCATTCCAGGCACATCCAGTTTTGTATCTCCTCAATTCCTTACTGTGATTTTGAGCAAGAATCTAGCAAGCTTCCGTCTTCTTTCTCTAAAACATGAGTATGGGGGTATAAACTTCACTCTGTGATGGTGAGGATAAAATTCACAAACATGGAATCTTGTCCGTATAGCACATTGATGGCATGGGACCTAGCTGGACTGTCAGCTCTAATGTGTCTTTTGGAGCAAAAATTAATGTAATAATATAATATAATGTAATATAATATAATGTAATATAATACAATATAACATATACAATGTAATGTAATAAAATAATATAATATAATATAATACCGATCTTATATTAATTTTTTGCTCCAAAAGACGCCTTAGAGCTGATTGTCCAACTAGGTCTTATTTTCAGGGAAATATGGTAGTATTATATACACAAATAGTATTTTCAACTCAATTATTTCTTGAGCACATACCATGAGCCAGACATACAATGATTAACAAGGAGAGGAACAGGGCTGTCCCTCCGCAGAGCTAGTGCCAGTGGCAGTGGGGATGAGGGAGAGGGGGTTATAACCATGCAAATAAGTTACAACAGTGGTTGCCACTGGGTCTTGGGTGCCAAAGGAAAAATTTCTCAAATATATGCAGCTCCATAACATCTTTCATTATTTTCATCACTGCAGAACAACCTTCATGCGGAGGGAGGGATATGTGTTGATACGTCCCCAGGTTGACTCCCTCCTCCACCTCACCTCTTGCAAACCAGAGTAATACACTGTGCCCTGGATTCTCTCCATGTTATCCTGTTTTTCTTAATGTCACAAAATGTCCTTACTTTGCCTTCATTTTTGAAGAAAAATTTCACCAGTTATAGAACTCTACGTTAGCAGCTTCTTGCTTTTAGCACTTCGAAGATGTCATCCCATTGTTTTCTTCCTTACATTGTTTCTGATGAAAAGCCCACAACTTCTAATCTGTCATTAAGACATCCATTATTATTTTTTTTTACTTCATGTATTTTATTTTTTCACTCTACAAGTACCAATTGTTTCATATTTTTAGGACTTGTATTTCTCAAATATTTTCATATGTCCCTTTAAATAGATTAATGTGTTTATAATATCCATTTAAAGTTTTTGTCTGATAATTTCATCATCTCTGCCATTTTTGTATCTGGTCCTATTAACTTCTTTTTCTCTTGGTCATGGGCCACATATTTCCACTTGTTCATATGCTTAGTGACTATGGATTGACTATGTAAAATTTCATTGTGGACTGTTTGAATTATGTTGTCTTCCTTTAAAGATGGTTGAGTTTTGTTTCACGAAGCAGTTAATTTACCTGTAGGACACCTTGATCCTTTTGAGTCTTGTTTTAAAGCTGTGTTAGAGTCGATCCCGAATACGTTTCATTCTAGGGCTCCTAAAGAGTGACCTTTCTGGGCCTCTCCTGAAGTGGTCAACATGATCTCTGCACTCTGTTTGGAATTCAAATAATTCCCACCATGTAAAAGATATGCCAGTCATTAGGCTGATGACTCTCTGGTAGTTCTTTTATCCTCAGTAGATATTCTTTCCCAGACTCATGGAGTCTCATCCTACACAGACACAGTTTAGTATTTGACAGATCTCTCTGAGAATCTGTAGAATTCTTTCTTGGTATAACTTCCTTCTTTCCGGTTTTTGCGGTACCAATTCTGACTATGTCAATTGCCCAAAATTCCAAACTATACTTTCTCATCTTTGCAAGATGAGGCTACTGTGTTCTGATTTTTCCTCCTTCCTGTGATGGGTTCAAGTAAATGCCCTAGGCAGAAAGAGAGCTTTTTACAGGTCATCAAATTTGTTCTTTTCTCTTGAGGATCACAGTTCTGAACTCTTAGTTTTCCAACACCTGAAAACTTATTTTAGTTACTTTGCCAATTTTTCTGGTTATTTATAACAGAAGGGCTACTCCAATATCAGTTACACTCAGATAATAAAATATAAATTTCATCACCCTGTTTAGTTTTTATGGAATTTAAGATTGACTGAGAACAAAATTCATTGGCCAAATTGGCCAAAATAATGCCCCTCACTGCATTTACACCCCATTCAGTGTAATGTTACAACTTCTTCCCTCAAGAGATGGAAATCAATTTACATTTCTCTCTACTTTGGGCTGGATTGCTGATCAGTTTTGGCCAATAGAATGTGATGAAATGGATTTTCTGAGCTAGAGTTCAAGAGACCTTGCATGCTTCTGCCTGTTTTTTTTTTTTAACTCTGCTACCACCACTTACACAAGCCGATGTTACCCTGATGGATGATGAGAAATCAGGCCCTCATTATTCTTGTCAAATTGCCCTAGATGACAGCTGGCCAACTACCAGAGCTGTGCATAAGACCAGCTGAGACGAGCTGGACCCAATCATATCCAACAGCTGAATGCAAATGCGTGAATGATCGTAGCTCAAACAAGAACAGCACAGCTGAATCCCTAAGTTATCAACCTTACATTTGTGAGGTGAATGAATGGTTATTGTTTTCATAAAATACATTTTGAGGTGTATTGTTACATAAAAAATAGCTAACTAATACATTCTTTGAGAGCAGGAATAGTAACTGTCTTGTTCAGTATCAAGAACAGTACCTGCAACATGGTAGTTTTCAATAAATAAATATGGTAGAATCATTTTGTGTTGCTGCTAGCTTGGACCTATTGACCAAAATCAGACCTCTGCCACTACTCCTCTGTTCTTGTCACCTCATTCCAATGTCCTATTTCTTAGTCCTCATGCCAAATTCTGTTATATCCTTTCTGGAACACAGTGTAGGAGTACAGGCTTGTTCTTACATCACTGTTCCATTTCCCAGCTGGCTTTCTGGAATAAGGCCACCTATTCCATTTCTCCATGCTTATTCCTCAATAGGCTGATGGATTATTTCCAGTCAAGATGGAGGAGTAGGTAAATGCTGTGCTCACCTCCTCTCAGTACACATCAATTACAACTAAACCACAGGACAACCATTACTGAGAATCTCCTTAAATCTAGCTGAACAAAAGCCCTACAACTACAAATATACAGAAGTCACCTAGAGACTGGCAGGCTCAGGGACAGAGATGCAGAACGGGCTGGTCCCACACTTGCATGTGTCCATTAAAAATCAGGAGGTATATCTCAGTTGTGGAGGTCCCTCCCTGAGGATAAAGTGATCCCAGCCTCTCCCCAGTGCAGGGTTTCAGTGCTGGGGAGAGAAGTCCTCATAACTTGTGGATGTGAAAACCATCGGCGATTGTGGCTGAGTGAGACAGAGGGCAGCTGCACTGCCAGGCGCTCATCTTAAAGATTCCACTCAAGGACATACCTGCAGACAGACTCATTTGCTCAGAGCTCCAGCACCGGGGCAGCCACTCAAAAAGCACAAGGGACATATGGGGAGGAATTGAATTGTCTAGCTGCAGGGTGAGGGCTAGAGGGGCAGTTTTCTCCCATACAGAGGGCCTGGCAGAAGCCATTGTTTCTTTGTTAAGCCTTCCCCCTCCAGGCATGCAGATGCAGGCAGAAACCATATCAGAGTCTCCATCAAACTCATTATCACCTTTCCTCTGCCTTGCCCTAGTGATTCCCTGAGACCATGCCACACCCAACATTCAGGCACACCCAGGCCACTTCCAGTAGCTTTCCCATCTAAATGGCTTGCCTCAGTTCATGCTGTGGACTTTCCTAAAATCTCTCAATGCTTCACAAAACCCAAACAAGGAACATCTGGCTTCTGCATGTCCTGTACCTCTATCGGAGCACCCCTAAGCCCCACACTAATGACCTCTCAAATTATATTTTACACTTATATAAAAATACATGTTACATATAAAATACACAAATATAACTTTAATATGTATATTACACAAAGGTATAGTGTGCTTGGCATATAATAAATTAAGTAGTTGTAACACTGTTATTGTTATTTCAAACAAAGCATCCAGTTATGCTGTTGTGCCATTGAAGAGCTTATTTCTACACCATTTTTTCCTGGATATTTAATCTTTTGCTCACTGGGTTCACAGAGCAATAAATCCTTCTCCTTATTGACTACTGGATCATTATAAAATTTTTAGCAGGGCTGGCACACTGTGAAACCTCAGGATGTCATCACTGGTAGTTTGGTAAACAGCACTCTCTGGAGCTCTGTGTACAGCCATGTGTGGGCTTGCTCCTCAGCCGCGCATATGATAATTTCTGTGATCTGAAACCTGCTCAACTCTTCAAAAGCACTTATTTTGCCAAACTACTGAACTCCTATCAATTCTCTAGAGAGGATACGTCCTTTATCATCAAATGTCTTTATTGAAGTTATTTTTCCTGCAAGAAATGTCTAATTACATCTGGCAGACCTAACTTTAAAGTCAAATCAATGACATTTTCTTGACTCTCCCAGCCAATTAGTTATTCCCTGCTCCAGTCTCTGAGAATTTTATTCAAAAATTTCAATTTCTTACTTCCATATAATTTCCCAATTATTCTGAGCTTTTCAGAGGCAATTGTGTTTTGCTTATATAGGCTCAGTACCTGAGAGTTTTGATGCACAGCTGATGCTCACTAAATGGTCATTGAACCTATGGGTTGGGAGTGAGTATCTAAGTAATTAAGGCAGAGTAGAAATATTAATGCTTCAATGTCTCACAAATTTCTGTTGCAATAACCCTTCTACCTCTATACAACTGATTTCACATTCTGAAAAATGTGGACTTCAAACATTGTTTTCAAAGGTTCTTTCTACTTCCAAAAACCTGACTTTTAGAGAGAAAAACTACTAAAATGACAAAGTAAGAACCTCCCAAAATTTACTCCTCCATAAAAGCTCTGAGAAGACTAGCAAAAGTTGTCAAAATCAACATTCTTAGAATTCTGGCAATTAACTGAAGTCTTGCAACAATCTGAGCATCTGTTTAAGAAAAAAAACAAAAAACACATTTGGATGTCAGTAAGAAAAGAGCTCTGTGGCATTTCATTATAGCCAGAGCACTCTTGAAATCTTAGAAAAATACATTTGGCGGACTCATACTTACCATTTTCAAAGCATACTACACATTTCTGGTCAAGATTGTGAAGTAAATGCAGGGATCACCTCCTTTCAGAACCACATGAATTAGAACCCAACCTCAAAACAACTATCACTGAGACTCACCTGAAGTCTAGCTATAACAAAGCCCTATGACTAAGAACATACAGAAGCAGCCACCTCGAAATTGGTATGAGGGGCAGAGATGCAGAACAGACTGGTCCCATACCCGTGTGTGACCATTAAAAACCAGGAGGGATATATCGGCAGGAGAGGTATCCACCTGAGGAGCGAGGAGTCCTAGCCCCTCCCCAGACCAGGGTTTCTGTACCAAGAAGAAAAGCTATAACTTTTGGCTATAAAAATTAGCAGCTATTGTGGCTGAGTGAGACAGAGGGCGGCTGCGCTTTCAGGCGCATTGTGCACAGACTTACCCACTGACGAACTCACTTGCTCTGAGCTCTAGTATTGGGACCGCAGCTCAAAAGGCAAAAGGCACCAGGGACATATGAGGAGGAACTGAATTGTTTAGCTGCAGGGTGAGGGGAAGAAGAGCAGTTTCTCCCAAAATGAGGAGCAGGTGGAAGCCATTGCTGCTTTATTGAGCCCTCCCCTTCCTGCGTGCACACGCACGCAGACGCATACAAACTCTATATCTGAGTCTCTGTGAAACTGGCTATCACCTTGCCTTTGCCCCGCCCTAATGATTCCCTGAGACCACACCCTACCCAAATTTCAGGCACAACCTAGCCACTTCCAGGGGCTTTTCCATAGAAACAGCCTGCCTTGGCTCATGCTGAAGAATTTCCTAAAATCTCTCAAAGGTCCACAAAACCCAAACAAGCAGCATCTGGCTTCCGAGTATCCCTTACCTCTGGCGGAGCAGCCCTAAGCTCAGCACCAGTGGCAACCAGCCTTCGTTCACAGATTGGCCTGTCAAGGCACCTCCCAAGCACAGCACAGGTGGCAGCCATCTCAGCATTGCTTTGGGGCTCATGCCAGTTGGCAATGGGCAGGGCACAGGCTGCACCTGAACTTGGTTGAAGGGGGTCCCCTCCCAGGAGTTCTTGTACAGTCAGGCCCAGTGGCCAGTTTGAACCAAGCTAGAGTATCACCCAGCTGCCTCTGGGGAAGACACACCCAAACAGCAGACTGGGTGGGCATCAGAGAGAGCCCCATGAAATTGGACCCTGTTCTGTAAGGTCAGCCCCAGCACAATAGCTTCTCCACTGTGACAGCCAGTCCTCACAACGAATTAGCCTGAGGGTCAATCCCTCCCACTGAATTGCAAATAGCAATCAAGTCTCAACTACAACAGGAGGGCACATACAACCCACAAAAAGGACACACGTGGAGCACCTAGCTCTGGAGAGGTGAGTAGGTAGACTGCAGCACTGGGTCCCACAGGACACTACATAAGGCCACTCTACTCAGACCAGAAAGCACAGCAGCCCGACAGAGAAACAAACACAGGGAGGCAGCCAAAATGGGGAAACAAAGAAACATTTCCCAAATAAACCAACAGAGCAAAGCTCCAGACAAAGAACTAAACAAAATGGAGACAAACATTCAACCAGTGGCAGAGTTCCAAACATCGGATAGAAGGATGCCCAATGATCTCAAGGAGAACTTCAACAAAGAGATAGGAAACATTAAAAAGGAGCTAGAAAATATAAAAAAGAATGAGTCAAAAGTAATGAATACAATAATGGAAATGAAAACTACATTAGAGGGAATTAACACATTAGTTGAAGCAGATGATCCAATCAGCGATTTAGAATGGAAGGTATAGCAGAAATACCCAACAGAACAGAAAGAAGAAAAAAAGGAGATTTCAAGGGGTCTCTGGGACAACCTCAGTGTAGCAACATTCGCATCTTAAGGTTACCCGAAAAACAGAGAGAGCAAAGAATTTAAAACTTATTTAAAGAAATAATGACTGAAAACTTCCCTAACCTGAAGAAATAAATATACAAGCCCAGGCAGTGCAGAGAGTCACAAATAAGATGAACCCAAAGAGGCTTACACCAAGACACATCATAATTAAAATGCCATAGGTTAAGGACAAAGAGACACTCTTAAAAGCAACAGAAAAACAGTTAGTTACCTAGCGCAACGGAGCTTCCATAAGACTTTCAGCTGATTTCTCAACAGAAACTTTGCAGGCCAGAAGGGATTGGCAGACAGTATTCAAAGCAATGGAAAACAAGGACCTACAACAAAGATTACTCTACTCAGCAGCTATCATTTAAAATCGAAGGACAGATGAAGAATTTCCTAGACAAGAAAAAGTTAAAGGCGTTCACCACCACCAAACCAATATTACAAGGGTTTTTAGAGGGACTTCTTTAAGATGAAAAGTAAAAAAGATAAAAAAATGTGAATAATAAAATGGCAATAACAACATACCTATCAATAATTACTTTAAATGTAAATGGATTAAATGCTACAGTGAAAAATTGTTGTGACTGAATGGATAAGAAAACAAGACCCTTACATCTGCTGCCTACAAGAGACTCACTTCAGATCAAACGACACACAGACAGAAAGCAAAGGGACAGGAAAAATATATTTCATGAAAACCAAAGAAAAACAAAAACAAAAACAAAAAGCTGTGGTAGCAATACTTATAACAGACAAAATAGACTTTAAACCAAAGGCTATGACAAGTAACAAAGAAGTACCCAGTAATCCCACTTCTGGGTAATTATCAGAAGAAACTCAAACCACTACTTTGAGGGGACATGTGCATCCATATGCTCATTGAAGCATTGTTTACAACGGCCAAGATGTGAGGACAGCCTAGGTGTCTGTAGATGATTGAATAGAAAAAGAGTAGGTTGTACATCTATACAGTGGAATATTGCTCGGCCATGAAAGGGAATGGATTCTCACCATCTGTGGTGGCATGCATGGACCTGGGGGGTATTGTATGTCAGACAGCCAAAGACAGATGCAACATGATTTTTCTTATATGAGAATGTGCAATCTAAAGAAGAAAATAAACAAACAAAAGAGAAACAAACTCATAGATACAGAGAACATTTCGATGGTTGCCAAAGAGGGGCGTTGGGAATGGGTGAAAAAGGGGAAGAAATTAAGCAGTACAAATTGGTTGTTACAAAGTAGTCATGGGGATGTAGGGTGTAGCATAAGGAATATAGTGACTAATATTTTAATAACTATGTATGGTGTCAGATGGGTACTAGATTTATTGGGGTGGTAGATGGGAGGGGATTTGGAGGCAGGAAGAAAATGTTGAACGGATTAAGAAGTGCAAATTGGTAGATACAACATGGTCATGGGGATGTAGAGTAAATCATAGGAAATATAGTCAATAATATGGTCATAACTATTTATAGTGCCAGGTGGGTACTAGACTAGTCAGGGGGATCGCTGCTTAAATTATATAAATGTCTAACCACTATGTTGTACACCTGAAATTAATATAATACTGAATGTCAACTGTAATTGAAAAGTTAAAAAAGCGGGGTGTGGGGGGGAAGATGTGAAGGGGAATAGGAGGTTCAAATTTCCAGGTATAAAATGAATTAAGTAAGTCATGTTGATATGATACTTGTACACAGCATGGGGAATACAGTCCATAATGTGATAGCATAGTATGTTGTCAGATGGTTGCTGGACTTATGGTGATCACTTCTTTAGGTATGTAAATGTTGAATGACAATGGTGCATACCTGAAATTAATATAATACTGTACGTTAGTTATATTTTAATTAAAATCTTTTTAAAAAACTGACTAAAAGCTATAGTAATCAAGATTGTGTGGTACTGGCTTATGGGTAGACATATAGATCAATGGAACAGAACTGAGTGTTCAGAAATAAAGCATATAAGAAAGTTCAGCTGATTTTCGATAAGGGTGCCAGGACAATTTAGTGAAGAAAGAATAATCTTTTTCAACAAGTTGTAATGAGAGAAGTAGATGTCCACATGCGACAAAAAAAGTTGAACATTCACCTCACACCATATACAAAAATTAACTCAAAAGGAGCTAAAATTATAAATCCAAAAGGAAAAATCATCTTCCTGACTTTAGGTTTCTTAAATATAACACCAAAAGGACAAGTATAAAAGAAAAAATTAAAAACGAATTCATCAAAATTATAAACATTTTATACAAACAATACTTTCAAGAAAGTGAAGAGACAATCCACAGGATGATGAAAAATGATTTGTAAATCATATTTAATGTGAGTTTGGATCCAGACTAAACAATACAAAGACAAATAGATCAATTGAAAAATTGGCAAAGAATTTGAATACTTCATTATGAAGTATAAAAATATGGTCAATCTCATTGAACATTCGGAAAATACAAATCAAAACCATAATGAGATACCACTTCACACACACTAGGATAACTGGCATAATACAGATAATAACAAGGGTTGGTGAGGATGTGGAAAAGCGAACTCACATTGCTGGTGGAATTGCGGAACACTTTAGAAAACAGTCTGGCAGATCCTCAAAACGTTAAATATGGATTATATGAGCCAGCCGTTCATTCTTAGCTATATGTGTTAGTTTGAGCTGCTATAACAAAATTACCACAAACTGGCTAGCTTATATACAACAAGAATTTATTTCTCTCAGTGCTGGAGGCTGGAAGTCCAAGATCAGGGTGCCGACAGATTTGGTGTCTGGCTATGACCCATGTTCGGATTCATAGACAACACATTCTTGCTGTGTCCTCACATGGTGGAAAGATAAGGGAGCTTCTTCAGGCCTCTTTTATAAGGGCACTAATCCCATTCACAACCTAATCACCTCCCAAAGGCCCTACCTCCTAATTACTATGCCTTGGGGGTCAGGATTTCAATTTAAGGATTTTGAAGGGACTGAAACATTTGGACCATAGCAGTACGCATCCATGATACCAGAAACGTATTTCCATGCAAAAATTTGTACATGAATTTTCGTAGCAGCATTATTCGTAATAGCCACAAAGCGTAAAGAACCCAAACATCCATTAACTGATGAATGACTAAACGAAATGTGGTATACATACAAAGGAACATTATTCAGCAATGAAAAGGAGTGAAGTATAGATACATGCTACAACATGGATGAACCTTGAAAACATTATGCTAAATTTAAGAATCTAGTCACAAAAGACCACATTTTGTAGGACTCCATGTATATGAAACGTCCAAAATAGGTACAGAAAGTAGATTAGTGCTACCAAGTGGAGGAGGGGAGAGAGCAGAGTATCTGCTATTGTGTACAGGGCATTCTATTGGGGGTGATAAAAGGTTTTAAAATTAGAGAATGCTGATCGTCACACAACTGTGACTACATATACTAAAAACTTCTGATTTGTACACTTTTAAAATGTGTTTATATGGCATGTGAATTCTATCTCAATGAACTGTTATACAAAATATGATGAGATAAAACTAAGAAAGAAGCTTAGAGGTATTTGGTTAGTTGAGGAGCTGAAATAAAAACAAAAACATTCTGGTCTCTTAACTTCTTGCCTATTCAGATACTCTTCCCAATGCACTCTTCCAATTTCTGCTGGGTCATATAATCCAAATTTAACATTTTGAGGAGCTGCCAGACTGTTTTCTAAAGTGTCTGCTACATTTCACATTCCACCAGCAATGTTATGGCTTTTCACATCTTCACCAACCCTTGTTATTGTCTGTCTTTATTAATTTACTTATCCTACTGTGTGTGAAGTAGTATCTCGTTGTAGTTTTTATTGACACTGAACTTCTAAAGAAAATGTTCTGTCCAACACCAGCAAGTCCAGGTCAGCTAGTACGTATTTGTGGACGATAGTGTGCCAAGTGCTGTGGGGGAAACAGAGATGGACCAGATACGGCCCTTGATCTCAAGAAAGAGTTAGAATGACAGACATTTTAAAAAGTAGATGAGATTAAGGTCACTAAGACAAAGACATTGAAAGTTTTAGAAAAATGGACTTCTCACCTTGTTTGAGAAATCATGGAAGCAATTATGGAAGTAGGGAATGTTTGCGTTGAAGCAAGAGGCAAGAGGTAAAATTGCAGCTTTTACCAGTTCCTGACCGCAAGTTGCTGCAATCCAGGTGAGGGAGGGAATGGATGCTTCACCATCAAAACCATAGCCAGCTTAAGAATCCGGCTGCAGCTCTATCCCTGAGAATGTCACTGTGTGCAGGGTGATGTCTGGAAACTTCACTCACTTTCTGTGATCCCGTATCATATGGAGCTTCAGAAATGTGTACATTCTACTTAAGATACCTAGAACAGAGCTGTCTGGTAGAATTTTAGGATAGAAATGTTCTGTAACTGCACTGTCCAATACTGTAGCCCCTAGCTATGTGTGGCTATAATGAGGGAATAAAATTTAATTAAAATTTATGTTTGAATATCTAATGTGGCTAGCAGCCAACATATTGGTCAGAGCTGGTCAAAAACCTTGGGTCACTCTTAATGAATTAGTTGCAGATGTTGGGCTAACACATTTACTGTACAGTTCGGAATGAAATGTATAGAATCATGGTCTTTTGGGATCATGGGGATGGACCTACCTAAAGTGAGACAGGACTTTACTTCTCTCCATCTTCATGTATCTGACACATTAACTTCATTCATGGGATTAAACATATATTGAGCATCCATTAAAGGCAACAGAATTAAACCTTTCTAAAACGTAATCTAAGAACATGGAGCACCTATACTTTTCTAAAAATTTCACAATTTATTTTCACAAAGCTGTATAGATTGGGAAATAAGATAGGACACTGGAAGATAGAAACCCCAAAAGAAAATAGCCAAAATAATTTGCTTAAACAAGAGAACGCTGGACTGAGGGTCCATAGTTGTATGATTAAATGGTGATTTCAAGGATCTAACCTCCTACTTCCTTACTGGGCCACTCTCCCTGATGGTTACCCTCAGGCAAATGGAATTCTAGATGGGAAGAGTAAAGCGCTAGGGAAAGCACGCCCATTCTTTTAACAGGCACACATCACTATTGTTCACATCTCCTTGGCCACAACTTAAATAACCCCATCTAGTTACAAGGGAGTCTGGGAAGTATTTATTTTTTCCTCCTGGGTGGAAGGTAAATGTAACAAGCTAAAATATGGGGTTTTATTACTAAAGGATAAAGGAGAGAATGAATATTGAACAGTTAGCAGTTTCTGCCGAAGAAAACACAGAATTGTGAATTCCACAATAATGCGAAATGTATAGATTCCAGTGGTGAAATTGGAGATATAAACGCACAAAGCAAAAATCACTTTTGCACATCTTCTCATTGACCAAAATGTTCAAACGTAAAACAAAACAAGAATTAAACTTTTCTTTATGAATCTAAATATTTTAAGTCCTTTATTTAAAGCAGCGAATAAGTGTGTATTTGTACCTATTAAAAAATCCATCCATAACCATCAGACACAGAACCAGAAAGTTTATTTACTTAAAACACTTTACAACTATTATACTGTTATTGGACAATCATTTATTTAAAATAATATCCTAAATACTTACAAAAATAAATCAAGTATTGCTTCTATTTTTCAAGTGTCAAAGTCTCTGCCATAGAAAATAGAAAGAACCTTTTATAAACTAAACATTACATTTAAGCTACATCACGGTTAGTAACTGCACACTATTTTCTCTATGATTGTGCTTTAGCGCTTTACAAATTTCTAACCGGCTGTGCAATGCACAGGCTCACAGTAAGAATGTATGCATACAACCACACACACATTTTTACATAGGAATGGTTCTCATTAAATATACATACAGAGAACCTCACACAGCAGTATTGTGCTCTAAAAGCCACCCCACAAAGCCTAGATGTGCCACTATATTCAGAAACAAGTGTAGAAGTGCACGCGTTAACACTGAAATTAGCACTTCAGTTATCCGAGATGACATTTGAAACAGGGATATCTAGTTTAATGTTTCTAGACAAGACATTGATTCTTAATCTATATAATTAGAATTCATTGAAAAAATAGAGTGAGCCTAAAATATTTCTCAACACATTAAGTTAATCTCAGGATAAACATCATTGCCATATGTATACACATTTTTTATTTTAAAAAGAGAAAAAAGAATATTAATTTTAGAGCAAATACTCAAAATTAAAGATCATTTCTAAGTTCATCTGTGGTTTTACTTATCACCAGGACACATTCAACTCATCACGTAAATGAATGCTCAATTCTCTTCCCTGGTATATGCACGTAAAACAACACACACATGTGTAATTCATGGTTTATGATGAATAGTTATAATGCTTTACCACCCACAGGGTGTCAATCTCACTATATTAACCAGATGTGGAAAGAATCTCACTTCTGATCATTTCCTGAATTTCCATATGATTAATCACAATATTATAGAACTTTACATTAGTCTCGTATACATACTTACATATCAATCAGTTTAAATTTTACTTATCAACTAGAAAAGTGGTAAATCACAAAATTTGCTTTTTTTATTAAGAAAAAAGAATCTAGCTTTGTCTTTATTCAGAAATTGCATGAATTATTTAGAAATTCCAAGTATAATAATCAAAAATTTATGAGCAGTTGAAATGTGAAAATACTAATTTATTGAAATTGACATTTTACAACAAATTCCATTAAAAGGGAGCTTGAAGAGCTTGTAAAAATCTCAATTATAAGCAAGTAGTAAATACCAAACAGCAGATGTTTTACATTGACCAAAATATACCAAAATGCCATAATATTTAGAAAATTTTAATAGGCATGCTAAAATGTTTTCAAAGGCTTATTCCATTTCACTAAAAGTCACAGGCAAGCAGAGACTACAAGAATATACAAAAATGCAAACCAACAATATATTTCCACTGAAAAAAGACATCAAAATCTAAGAGGTAGTAAACAAAAGTAACCCTGATAAAACAAAATATCCTGACAAGACGCGCCCTAATCTCAGAGACTCAAATGCAGTATGAAATTCTTGTATTTTCAGTGATTTAAAAAATGTACTGGTAGAGAATCTAAAAACCAATTATCTAAATGAGTAATACTGTTAATGAAACAATATTCGTATTTTCAAGGAAGGCTAAGAATAAAATCGAGACCCAAGGTCTATAGCCCGCAGGCCAAATCTGGCCTACCAACAGTTTTCGTAAATAGTTTTACTGAAATACAACCACACCTATTTCGTTTACATATCGTATATGGCTGCTGCTTTCAAACTTAACAGCAGAGTTGAGTACTTGCTACTGATCATACGGCCAACAATGCCTAAAAAACTACTATCTGTTCCTTTTCAGAAAGCTTGCTGATCCCTGCCTGGTCTAGGCTTCTGCTGATGGGTATGCAGTGGTTGAACAGCACTGGGAAGATTGATTACTCATGTCACAATATAAGGTATTTAACTATAAGGAAAGCAAGATGCTAGTTATGCCACAATTCAATTCCTTTTCATAGTGAAATAGTCCTAACATTTTTCTTCTTTTTACTTTTGTGGTCTAACAACAATGAATATTTCTATGTTATTTCTAAAAAGTTTCAGTGTGGCACTGTCCAACAGAACTTTCTGCAATGATGGAAATATTTTATATCTGCACTTTCCAATACTGTAGCCATTAGGCAACATGACTCCTGAGCATTTGAACTGTGGTTGGTGCAACTAAGGACTTAGTTTTTTCATTTTAATTAAAATTACCACATGTGGCTTGTGGCTACAATATTGGACAGTACATATTTTACTCAACTCAATTAAAATTCCAAAGTGTGACTCTTAAAAATAACCAAAAAAAAAAAAAAGAGAAAGTAACACCTTTGAAAACAAAGAGAGCTTTGGGCAGAAACAAACTGATACCATAAACTGAGCCCACAACAGATTCCTTAATTAGTAAACAAAATCAAATTGATCCCAAATTGCTTCATCACTGCACCATCTCTTTTCAGTGAAGAGGCAAAACCCTGATAATTTTATGCTTAAAAGCAAAATCATTGTAATCTTCATTAATTATATTAAAGAGCATGTGGATGTTTCACACAAAGTACATTTTTCAGCTTGTTTCCTGTCAAAGTCACCACTTAAAAAGTCAGTTTATGTCCAGAAACGGAACATTTCAACCATGCTGTACAAAAGCACTTATTTATAGTAAGTACACAGCAGAAGTATGACCTCTTCTGAATCTGCAAAATTTCCAATTAGTCCTTTACTATGGCAAAGGCATTTCAACAGTCAAATCTTCCAAATATTGTATCTCCCGTTACATGACAAAATATACCCATTCAATGACAAAATTAGAGAATAGAGGTAAAACCTTGTATATATCTAGTCAAAAAAATATAACATTTTTTTGTGTAGTTCTATATGTGCCTACCTTAAGACTATTTTTATATGGACCAAAACAATAAAATAAACATAGATATATTCCAAAATTACATATTACTGATTACACATTGCAAATTAACCAAGTTACTGGTACAACTGAAAACATTAAACTGAAATATACAAAGTCAATTTGAAATTACAGTACTCTCAAAACACAAATGTTTGAGATGTGTGCCTGATTACATCTTCCAATTATTCAAATGTGCTCCCTTTTCAAAGTCAGCCAGCAAAATTGATTTCCTGCATTTTGAATAGCTGATATCCAGCATCATAAACTTCGTCTCAATCTGGTTGTTCGGTGAAAGATACAAAATATTTTAAGGGCACTTCTGTTTATGTTTTCTTTCCTAGTTTAATCGGATGTTGTAGCAGGAACTTTAACAGAGAGATTTCTTCTGGTGTTGGTGATGTGCCGTTGCTGTGCTAAGAAGGACCGTGCAGGGGTACATGCACCAGTATCTTTGCAGGCACCACTGCTGCTCACAAGTCTGGATTCCATCCCCAGTTTCTGGAATGCTAGACTCTGAACAAAAATAAACAAACAAATAAAATGACTGTTTAGAGTTTTAAAGTGCTTTTTGCATACATAAAGTCATTTAATCCTTAAAACATTCCTATGAAACTGGTGTTTTCCTCGTTTTTGTAGAACAAAATAAGAATTCAGAAGCTACTTAATCTGCACACAATAATGGTATTAAGAAAGAGAAAGAAAAAGCCATAATACCCAGTTTTTCTGTTTTAATCCACTGAATATGAAATCATTAGAAACAGTAGCATAAAATAACGTTCTAGCATTAAGCTTAACTTCAACAATAAATAAAGGTTCCAAAGCAAATTGTTGTGCTTTGGCCATCACTCCACCCTCTATAAGCAAATATAACACAACATGAAAGCTTAGATCACTGGTTCTCTGGATTAATATTAACACCACTAAGAATCTGTTAAAAATACAAATTCTACCCAGTAGATTCTACCTAGACGTACCGAATAAGAAGGTCTGCAGGTGAATCCATAATTTGTATTTTAACAAGACTTCTGATGCATTGTAAAGTTTGAGAACCACCAGTATAGCTCAGACTTACTATGGTCTATCTCAGTACTGACACAGGACAAAATTATTGTAGTTGCTCCTGTTGACTTTCTTAGTAAAGGAACTAAGACCACGTAACACAGTTTTACTGAACTAAGCGTGACTAATAATTAATTAGTAAAATAGATAGAACAGAGCAGATGCTCAAAAAACTCTAGGTGGAAAAATGAATAAGTAACAATACATTATTTGGCTTTAACGTCTTTAATGATTTATGTAGCAAGAAGCCACAGGAGAACAAAGAAAACAATACACAGTTCTCTAGATTTACCACAATGACTAACCTATGACAGAAGATTCTGGGAACACCTCACCCATGATTTCCTTCAAGGCCTTGCTAAATTAAGCCAGGTTTTACCAAATAGAGAAGGGAGGGGAAGAAAAGAGCACAGACATAAAAGGATAATGACATGAAAGACAAAGTATGTTTGAGGAAGGACAAGTTCAATGCGGAGAAGCACAGGGTTCACATGTGGGATGTCTATAAATGAATGTTCTCTCAGACTAAATATAAGCAGCACCTAAAGTAGATAGTAGCTGATTATCTATTCTAGCTGATGAACCCAAAAGAACCATATACATCATGAAATGCTACTCTTGAAAACATCCTACACATACTAAGGATGAAAATTCTTTCATACTGCTCTCTCCTCGTTAGGACAGACAGTTATTGAAGAGCATTCCTTGGATAACAAAAAAAATAACAGATACGTTAAAGGACACGCCAGAAGACTTCAGGGAATGTTAAAATAAATGTTGAGTACTAGAAGCACTTAACTTGGCATTATAGATATTCACACATTTCTAAAGAAACCCTTTATGGAACACAGATTAAATGTTTCAGTTCAAATAAGGCAATTTTAAAAAATATTTATGGATTGTTGTGTGTGAGCTTCACGTGTATCAATTAAAGGTCAATGAGTCATGAAATCAATTCGTTGATTTTGAGAAAGTCAGAATCAACTAAAAACAAACTAAAATATATAGTCAATTTGGATAATGATCAACATTTAAAAAAAAAGCAGCAGAGAATATGACATAAAATACCTGAGTGAAATGCACACAGAGTAACTTTTGTTCAGTTATATTGTAAACATGTATATGTACTGATTTGTGGTATTAAAGTAATTTCCTTCAATGGTTCTTGGTCAAAATGCTTAATAGTTCTAAACATCCAATCACTGACTGAATTTCAACTCACCTTATTATACCAGGCAGAAACAATGAGTTTTTCTTCATAATCACGGAATTTTGCTACTTTACACTCACTCTGGAAGAAGATATAAAGATTATTATTAAAATCCCAGAACCCCAAATTACTAAAAATGGAATCATTTCTTCAAATGCTCATTTTTGGGAGGATTTGAAGAATGCATGTTGAGATACATAAAACAGTCCAAGTGTAAAGTGAATCATGGAGAAATGCATGTAAAGCACCTTAGGAAAGAAAAAGATTGTGCTAGTTAATCTTCGTTTCAGATATTTTACTGGAAGAACAGATATTTAAAAAGCAACATCCTCCCTGCCCCCCAAAGAAACTAGTGATTATTACGCTACTGTCATTTATATCTACGGAAAAAAAAGTAAAAACTGGCTTAAGTAATAAAACAAACCTGTACCTATGAAAGAATCAAAACTAAGGAGAAAGAGATGTAATAAAAAATATCCGAGAAAATCCTTTAAAATCTACTATAAAAGCTTAGTATGAATTTGTATTTCTCAATTCTTGGTGACCCGTATACTAGATTGCCTGTGGCCTTAGTTATATGCCACCTAGAGACAGATATCCATTTCTTAATTACTCTAAAGCAGCTAATTTTATAATTTTGTTGAGTACCAGATATAGTTGGATGATAAAAATTTATAATCTGGAAACATCTGAATGTTTTCAGAGCGAGATGCTGATGATACAAAAAGCATACAAGAAATGAGGGAGGTAAGATGCCTTTCTTTTGGCTCACACCCGCTCCAGGCAGACTCCCCAGGAAGGCTGGCAGATATTTACATTACTTTTTTCCTTTTTGCAGTGTGTGTACAGATGAATACACATAAATTAATGGCCCACATGCTGTGAATTAACTGAAGCTTTCCCTCAGAACCCTAGAGCTAAAGGCACCATTTTGTCATCATACTGTCAGGGAGCTGCGCTACAAGCATCAACGATGCTGTGCCTTCTCACTGGCTTTCACTAGGACGTGGATAATCAGAGCAACTTAGATTTCAGGGATTCAGTCCAAGTGTCATTATTTTATAGGTGAGGAAACTGAGGACCACAAAGGAAAGGTGACAACTTTAAAATAACTTACCAATAAAACTGTAACCCTGCCCTCTGATGTATATAATATTTAATGTTGAGAGTACAGAGATGGAACTAGGATACAGCCTCTGTCCTCAATTCACTCTGACACAAATCAAAAAGAAAAATGATGCTATTGTGGGATGAATCCATGAGTTCACAGTACATGGAATCACTCTGGAAAGATAACACTTTGCTAAAGGAATACAGGGAACGCTTTATAGAGGAAGAGACATTTGGATCCTGAAGAATGAACAGTATTTGTTCAGAAAGATACCCCTCACCAGTGCTTTTTACAACACCCAACAGCCTGGACAAGCACTTATAGAAAGCGCACATATGGCCGGTGTGTAGTCTGGATGTTAAAGTCTTTAAACAAAATATCTCTACCGAATTCCACATCTACTGGCTCAGAAATAACACGAAGAAAATGGTAAGTGAACATGTTTCTTTGAAATAAAGCACTTTTAATTGATTAAAAAAGAAACCAACTATCAATTACGAGAATTTCAAGGTGAGTATATAGAATTCAACATGGCTCTGCAATTATGCATATGTTATTATGAGGAAGTATATACTGATTTCAAGAGTAGCATCACACTCACGATAGTATGAAAAACAGTAGTTTTGCACACACACACACACACACACACACACACACAAAATTAGCACCTGCCCAATTATAAAATCTACAAATATAGAATTCCATACTGACATACTTAACCCTGCTCATAAAAATGATATAATCACTGACATAAAAATATTAAAATTTAAAGACTCAACAAATGCAAACATGCCATTACTAACATAACTTTGCATCATTAATAAGAGACTGCCACTTTGCTCAAGGGCTTAGTGGGATTTTGAAGTACTTCCTTCTCTCATGAATTCCAACTGGTAAGTTTGTTTGGGTTCAGGTGAGGAACAGGGGAAAACAGGTAAGATAAATTTGGTTTACTGAGTACAGATACCCTTTTTAAAAGGTGCGCTTGGTTTCTTTCATTTCTGAATGAACCCTCATCTGCATCATTTTCAAAGGAGCATTACATCAGGACTCTGTTAAAAACTAAGGGCTAGCCACATGATTGGCTGTTACAGAGCGGGAGAGAGATAATGGCACATAAACTGCAGAGAGACCTATCTCGTGGGCGAGTAAGATGCCCTGCAGTAAACATACTCAGTGCAAAGACATGATATTTCTAACTTCTTGTAAAACTTGATCATTAATGGCAAATCTATGACAGCAGTTAATTATCAGGATTACCCAGAAAAATTAAGAGGAGACGCATGATTATGAAAGTTTTACCTCCAGAATCTCAATTCTTCTCTCTTTCTCTGCCAACTGTTTTCTAAGTAGCATTATTTCAGCTGATGCTGGATTTAATTTGGGATCTAAAGTTTTTATTACCTATTTAAAGAAAAAAAAATTATGTTCACTTTATCTTACCAAATACTGAAATATTAAGAACAGTCCATAAAGATCTATGTAAGTAAAGTGGAGAATTTTCCAGAAAATAGTCCAGGAGTGAACTAAACTTAGTCTTACAATCAAATTTGAATAACAAAATAACTTATTCCATCAATGAGATGGTACAAAAACTCAGTACAAAAATTGAAAGATCCCCATCCCACAATCAAATTTCCCCTTTCCAAGGCTCAGTAAACAGGGATACTTATTTAGCCTTATCAAAGATGAGCACCGAGGTCTTGAAATAACCATTTCCGCATTCATCTGACTTGAGCATTTTTTAAAATTAAAATGAATTCAATAATTATAGTGGAACTTGCTGACTGTATAAAGTAGGAGTGATATACACTAAAAATTCTTAGCAACAATCTTTTTTACTACCATTATCTAGTTAAATATAATTCAATATATAAGGTCAATATAATATATATTGATGATTTTGTCTGCAAACTCTAGGGTGCTCAATCACATTTATAAAAATTAGTAAAGGTTGGGTAAAACGAAATGTTTGATCTGAATGTTGTTCAGAGACTTAGCTAAACTATGTAGTAAGCAGTATGACAGGAAATCAACTCATAAATGTCAGGAATAAATTATAAGCAAAAACAAGTTTCCAATAATAAGGTCACCTGAATGATATAGTTACAAATCTATTAAAAACAGTCAAAATTATTTCATGAGTTAGGAAAATGTCATCTATATTTACAGAGGTAAATAGAAGGTAATATATCTAATGATTACTGTGGTTCATTCAAAACGATTTCCTGAGTGCCAAAATGGCAGCAGGCAGGCACTGCAACAAATGGGAATAGAGCAGTTTGCAAGAGACATGGTGTCTGCATTCACAGAACTCACATCATACAAACAGATATATTAAAGAGTTTAAATCATAATTACAAAGAAAACAAATCAGTTTGTTACCTCTAAACGATAAAAAGTATGCTTTTGACTTTTATTTTGTGAATTTTTATAATGGACACATGCTATTCTAACCTCTCCCCCAAATATTGTGAAATCACGTTTACAAGAAAGCAACTGTTTTTTAAATAATTATATTCAATAATGGCAAGAATATGGTATCCTTTGTCATCACTTTGTCCAATTATCATCCTTTTAGAGTATCCTTCAGACAAATACATCAAGCATCTTATTAGAATGTTGATATGCTTTGATCCAATAATTCTATTTGACCCATTAACCTAGGAACAAAGATAATAAACCAAAATAAGTCAAAAACTTTCTGTATAAATATGTTCCCTATAGCCTTATTTCTAAGATCAAAACATAAAAAGAAATGGAAACAAAGCATTTCAAACAACAGGATGATGACTAAGCAAAACTATGATATATCCCACACAACTGAGTATTGTGTAGCCATTCTTTTACTTTTGCAAAGTCTGTTGTGTGATTTCTGTCTTGTTTATTCCTGTATTTCCAGTGCTTAGTACCATAGGCATTCAATAAATATTAAATTACATTTACATAATATGAAAAAATTTTATGTTTTAAAAATACAAATCATACATATATATGATACATGTACAACACACATGTGTGTCTGTATATTATGGCCAAAAAGCATGGAGAAAATGTGTATTGAAAAATATTCACTGTTAAGAAAATATATCAAAAGGTTAATAGCAATTATTTCTGGAAACCTTTCTAGAGTTTGTATTTGTTACTAAAGGCATTTAGACTTCTGTAATGGAAAGAAACTGAACTATGGCATAGGCTGACTGGTTTACCAAGCCCTGTCTCCCTAGAAGTTGAGTGTGACTATAGGCCTGAGCTCTGCCCAATGAAGTGAGAGTGAAAATGGTTTACACTAATTGCGGGCTTGACACTTATGTGTCTCCCACACAATCTATGCTCTCTTCTTTCATCTACTAGTTGGACAATGGCAAGCAAACCTGCGAATCCTGTGTTGAAGAAGGCAGAGCCTCTATCAGCTTGAGACTGTGAGTGACCGTATGGAGCAGAGTCCCTCCCCCTATTGATGACCGGATTTCACAGGATCAAGGAGCAAACTTTTATCTTGTTAAGCCTTAAGATCTTGGGGTTTACCTGTTGCTGCGGGTCCCTTTTATGCCTCAGTGAATATTATATAAAACAAACATAAAAAGGGCAGACATTAGCAAGATTTTAAAGCTTCGTCATTAAATTCTCTTTTTATTCAGTACATAGAGAAGAGTACACTGACATTCTCTGAGAGAGAACACTTAATTAGGAAAATATATGGTATTCGTGGACATGAAAGATTTTATGAGAACAGTGCTTGCAGAAGTTTAGTGAAAAATACAAAATAAAAAAAAGAATAATTAGCGTGAACATGAGAACACTGTTTAACTGTCTAATGTAGATGAAATGCTAAAACAGTTACAAACAAGTTTGAAAAGCTACATTTTCACAAAAGGCAAATGTGCTTTCCTTTTAAGACCTAAAGATGGCATATGTTACAGTAGTCATTTTCTCTAACGAGGTCACTACAGTCCATGTTTAAACAGTTCCTATTAGCCACATGTTTGTTTTATCTGATGCGGATGAGTGAGAGGGACAGAACAGAGGACTAGTGTGGAGACACACCAGGAGCCTGACCTGCAAGGCAGGGTAGTGGGCAGCAAAGGGACATGATACAGATATGAGAAGAGCAGTACAACCACGTGGGACAGGTGTACTCAGAATCTGCGTCACAAAGACTGGAGCTCTGTAAGATAATTTACTCACATTTCTTGCTTTCTCTAAGTACATTTTATATCGTTCCTCCATTGCTTTCATATCTTCTTCCTTCTTCTGAAGAGCAGCTTCAAGTTCACTGATCTTTTGTGCTAGTAATGAAAATGAAATGAAACATGACCAATTACTACCTACTTAAAATACTCCATCCTCACGCGCAAAACATATGTATTTATCATATGTATTTTTGAAGGACTGATAAGAGAACATAAGAGAAAACTTTTATTTATTCTTTGTAGGGAATTCTTATCTGAAACTTTTGAAAATGACCAATACATCCTCAATTATTCTGTATTATTTTTTTCTTGAAAAATATCTATAATCTGATTTGTCTAGCTATTTTCTCCCTTCTATAAAGTATTTAAATGAGCAAATATACTTTACAATGTAAGCACAACTATCATAAGAGAAAATAAAGCATCCTTTCTACATAATGTTTAAAGTTCAATTTAATCTGATTTTAAATCATTACTTTATATTTTCATATACACTAATTCCTTATTTTACAATGTTTGATACTCCTACATATCAATTAGTTCATTTTATTAGATTTACTTTTTCTTGTTGCCTTAAGATTAGATCATTTATTAATTACTTACATCACTAAAAATTATCAGGGTACTTAATTGCAATGCACATATCTATGTACTGTCCAAACACTTATACACGGTTGCTGTATCCATCAACTAAAAAGCTCAACTCATTAGATCCAGGCTTTTACAAATACCTACCAGGTTGGTTTATATCTGGCTGAAGATCTTCAATGAGCTCTTGTTTCTTCTGTATTTCTTCATGGACCTCTGTCAGTTTTTCCCTAAGTCGTGGAAAGAACATGGAGTTTTGGAGCCAAACAGATCTACGAATGAAAACTAGTTTCTGCCACATAACATTTATGGACTGTGGAGAAGTCACTTGCTGATCCTTACTTTCCTCACCTGTGAAACGGGAATAACACCCGCCAAATATTATAAGGGCTGTTGTGAAGATTTCTGGCACATGATGGGTGTCAAAAATGTTAAAATGTTCCTTCCACCTTACCACTTTTGCCTCCTAAGAAAGTTAAAGGAAATATTTTATGGGATAAACATTCCACATCTCCACATTAACAGGTGCCTGCTTTGTAAACTCTTCAAATGACATTAGTAATTGAGAAATGTAGGCTATGCGATCATTGGCAGGCAGACTGACACTTTTAGCATGTTTTTCTTTTCACTTTCTGGTGGCAGTGGTGAATATTCAATTGGCATCGGGGTATTTGCTTTTGTAAACAAAATCAGAAAAAGGATATTAACTTTAGAAGCTTTTAAAACCCTTCCCCTCTCATATTTGATATAAAGTATCAGTTTTACTTACATCTGAGCTTCCAACTTCTGCTTTAGTTTGCTGGACTATAAAAATTAAAAACAGTTACTGTAAGATAACTATTGTGGCAAAGATAAATTTTCCAGATATCAAAACCTCTTTAATTCCTTATGAAAGTGTATCATTTAAAATTATAAAGGTGATAAAAATTTGTACTTCTAATAATAAACTTGTAAAAACATAATACGATTTTAGGTATGTTTTTCACTCCAAGGGGAAGGAAAGGAGAATAGGAAATAAGAAGAGTACAATTAACAGAAAGAAAAATGCTTCATATTCCTAAATGCAATGTAAAGAACGTTTGAAGTTGAAGAAAAAATAGCAAATGCAAGCTGAATGTAATATATGGAGGAGTATCAAACACTTAAATGCCTAAAAAAATCACTTATTTAAAATACAGATTTTAAGATTTTAGGCCTTTAATTAAGAATAGATGAAGAACTAAATTATCTTATAATAAACCTTTATCATTATAAATGCAAGCACTTTAATATTAGCTTAAAATTAAATGAAGCAATTGGATTTTGTTAAAAAATAAAACATAAAACTATAATCTGCGATAAATTTTAATTGAATTTAAATTGCAATAGTAGTTCTGAATCATCTACTGAATAGATGTAGTTTAAATATATATACTCTGGAATATAACTTGGACATCAACAAATTTTTTTAAAAGACAAAGATATTTAAAATCTTTTAAAAAGTGTAATCCAAAATGTACTGCCCAATTAGATTTCATTTTAAAAGTATTCCCTAATGTGCCTTAAAAATATATTTGTATTAGAGAGGTTACAATACCGTATATATGCACATATGAGATGTCGCCATGCATGAGACGATTTCTATTTTCCAAGCCCCCAAAGAAAAAAGAGAAAATCATAAAAAGCATAAAAAAGACAGAAAGGAAACGTAACCCTTTCAATCTTTCTTTTCATCATTTAATATTATACTTATTCTTCCTAGTTTTCTCCCCTATCAACACAGGTAGAATCACCTAACATTTTTTCTCATCAATATCTACCTAAAACACAGCTAGCTCTATCTTTTTGCTGTTGTGTTTTAATATATCCCTCCCTCAGTTATTATTTCTTTTCCCCTCAATATATAGAGGTCAAAGTATAAAAAACAAAGGTAGGCATTTTTAGCTGTTTGAGCTCTTTTAAATCTTCTTATTTCGGCCCTCACAATATTTGCCATCAAAATCCATTAGAAACGGCAGGTGCCAAGTCAGTAAGGAAGGAGGCAAGACAAAAGGGGTAGTGTTTTCAAGATGCATTAAGGTTTCCGCTCTTTGAAGGTCGGTTTAAAACCCTTCTTGAATGCTCTTTTGGTGGAAATAGTTTTCTCATTCTCTTTCCTTATTAGAAGTTCCTCTCAATTCTGACTGCTGCTTACTCTCACTGGGGTTGTTTTCAGGCCAGCCCTGTTGGGATCCCAGCAGAACTGTGAAGGCCTCAATCATAGCATGCACTCAATCAGGAATTACCATGAACTTAGGTACAGCTGTTGAAGAAGGATAGGTATAAATCACCTACCAATACATATGATCAATTTATAGAATCCAAATTGGCAAAATCACTGCATCTATTATGCAGATATATACGGTATTTCAGGGTACCATCAATGATAAGAGTTGTACTTTCAAATACAAGATTAATTTGGGCATCAGGACCTATTATATAGAGTCCACACAGAGCAGAGTTAGTATAATTTTTAAGTTACTTACACTTCCTCCTTCAGACTTAGAGCCTTGTTCCTGGAAAGACTTCTGGAGATCTTCAATCTGCTGCTGCAATTCTCGGATGCGCTCTTTGCTCAGCCTATTTTAAGATGAATCATGTATTTATTTGTATTGAAAGTCAAAGTAGATAAGGATCAATACAGGTGCATTTACACAATTAAACTCATAAAGTATACATTTAATAGCAATAACAAATACTGAGCTATTATTATCTGTGGCTAGGTATAATATATAGCATGTAGTGTATAGTAGGTTAGTTTCAAGGAAATATTTAATAAGACAGTTTTATCCTGAAAGCACATACTCCTTTACCTAACATTTAAAATTTTAAGGTACATTGTCAGTGGCAAAAGCACAAAATTTCTGCACTGTACTCACTGGTATAAAAATGAGAAAACAAGCTCAATTTTCCTACCATTGTATTTTTAATGAATGGAAACTAGGTTTCCTCTTCCTATTTCAGATTTCACAGCGTTATCAGGAGAAGAAGAAGGTTACCATTTTCCAACCATTTCTTTATGACTTGTTATTTAAATGAAAGAGATTGGCACCAACAACTAATGCAGATTTTTAAGGAATGATAATCTCATTCCTTAAAACCCTGCTTAAAAGTTGCCTCTATTGGAAGCTACCAGCAAGAAAGAGTATCTGTCTTTACATATAATTATTATCTATTCCTGTCTATCTTTAATGACTCTCTAAAAGCTGAAACTTAGTATATCCTATGTTAATTGATATGGAACTGAATAGGATAGTAATATTTAATGGTCTCTTCAGAAAGCTAAAATGTTAATTCTTCTTTTAACCACAGCTGATGTAACAGTATACATACTATTGGATTTTGTTAAAATCATGAAGGAGAGACAAGGTTCAAATATCTCTAAAATTCCTGGTGGTCTCTAAAATCCAGTAAAAGTTGGTCAAATACATCTAAATATCTTTACTGCAAGTATGTTGCTTATAAGGGGCAGGCTGGCACTGTGCTTAACAGCAAAGACTCAGGAGTCATACTGACAGAGGGTTCAAAATGCAGGATCCAGAACTTACTAGCTGTGTAACTTTGGGCAAGTTACTAAACCTCCTTGTGCTTCAGCTTTCTTATCCGTAAAAAAAAGAGACAATCATAGTTATTACTTCATAGAGTTATTGTGAGGATTTGTTGAGCTACTATCAAAATATGCTTAGAAAAGTGCCTGGCATACAGTAAGCACTGTATAAACACTATTTTTTTAATATTGTAAATTTGAGCACCTCATTGGTATCAGATAAGTATACCATTTGCTTTAAATACATTATCTGTAATCTTCATAACCTGCAAATAGGTATTACCTCAAATTTACATCTGAGGAATCTTAAGTGAATTTAAGTACCTTGCCCAGACCAAATAGTTAGCAAGTTTAAGAAGAGATGGGATTGAAATTTCATTCCACAATCCATGGCCCATCCATGAACCAGACTGCAGGAGAAAGCCAGACTGTCATTCACTTGTTAAATTTTCTTTCAATTTTGAAGACATCCAAATAAATTTCAAGAATAAGCAACCTGGTTAACAAAGTCTGCTAAAAGTAATAGATAGTGAGAGACTACAAACGAAACAAAAAAATTAATCTTCTTTTTCTAAAAATCCTAATTATTTTAACTACAATATTTTCCACGTGTGTGAATCAAGATTTTCTGGTTAGGTAATAAAATCACCATGTCAATTATAAAAGAGCATGTCACCTTTGCTCAGTTTCCAATTCATTCATCTTCCGATGCTTCTGTTCTAGTTGCTCCTGAAGTTCTTCAATACGTTGGTTCTCAGTACCTTCCTGCTGTAAGCGAAGCATCTTATTTTCATGTTGCAGTCGAATAAACACCTCCCTGATGTTGAAAAGCAAAATGTTTTTACTTTTTTTATATGTAAGAGATTTTACATTATTAACTTTTAAAACAAGGAAATTCCTGTTTTAAAATGTTACTAAAGCTTCTGAAAGTTTTTAAGAATAAACTGTAAATTTTAAGGCTATGTCTCAAAAAAATTAGTAAATTTTTAAAGGTACAGGTATAAGATTATGTTGTATATCATTAAATATTTATTCTGCAAATTCCTAAATTCGTAAGATATCATATGAATTATTTTACTTTGATAATTTAGAAACTATTCACTAAAGGTAATAAATACATAGCATATCCTTGGAAAACATACAAAAGAAAAGCAGATTTAAGAAACTATAGTTTGACTAGAATTTTTAAACATACTTTTATGATAATGGCAGCCACATGACTATCTCTAGATTTTTTTTTATTTTAGAAAATTGTTTATATATGTTTATATACATGTTTTAAAATGCAAAAAATAGAAATGGTATTAAGTAAAAAAGGAATCCTCCCCTACCTGCTGCCCTCCTAATTCCCATTCCATAAAAGCAACTAATTTCAGTTAATCTCAGTTTTGTTTTTCTGAATGCCAGCACCATAACTAAAAACATAGGCTCATATGGCTATTTTAAAAATGATTATTAATATCACTAAATATAAATAACCAAAAAACACACACTGGTTTGCAGTCCAGCAAGTAATGAGCTCTATTTTAACCAAAAACTGAACAAACTGAAAATCAACAACTTTGTAAATATTACGCTCAGTGCAAGAAATTGGTCATAAAAGGCCACATGTTGCATGAGTCCATGTCTATGAAATGTCCATAACAGGCAAATTGATAGAGACAGAGTAGATAATTGGTTGCCTGGGGATGGAGTTAGAGGGGAAGCAGGAATGGGAAATGACTGCTAACAGGTACCGGGTACCATTTGGTCCCCAAATGATACTGATGATGGTTGCACAACACTGCGACTATACTAAAACCCAGCAAAGTACATTTTTAAATGGGTGGATTATATTTCAATAAAGCCATTTATAAAGAGCAGAGTTTGAAGTAATGCATAAATAAAGCTGTTGCAACATACAAACAAACATAAAAATACCAAATTAGTCAAATATCTGTAACTAAACATAGCAATAAAATACCCAGATAAAAGTTGTGTCAAGAGGAACCTCTAAAATTCGTATTTTATTCAACTTCTTTTTAATCCTCCTACTATTATTGACAGCTCATTTTTAAATTTTTTTTTTTTTAACCAGTGGGGATTTGAGTGTCATGTATTAAAAGGGTTTTCCATAGAGTTTAAGGATAGGAAAAGAAGCTCAACAAAATAAAGGTCATATTATAAAAATTAGAATGTCTTTTAGCTAGTTTGTAAAATTTTACTTCTGATAAATTTAAAAACTGTTATAGTAGCAATAACGATATGATTGGAAAACTCAAGCAGATGAGACCAAGTAATTTTGAGTTCTATGACTTTAAAATGGAAATTTTAAAAGCTAAGAAATTTAGAAAACAAAACAGAAATCACATTTCTAATATTAAGTAGGGATTATCAATAAAAATAAATTTACCTATATTCCACTGGCATAATCTCAGCAGCAAGATTCTCATAACTTTTTGGAGCAGATGCATCTAAACAACAACAAAATAGATTAATATTTCCATATTTCTACCATTAAAACAAAATTTTCTAAATCCAACAACATTCACCTGTTTGGTTTAGGTGATCTTGTTGCACTTGTGAACATCGAAGCTCTTCATTCATTTCTTTCAGAGTATCACGCTGTTCTATTAATCTCTAAAAAAGAGTTGTTTGTATAAGCAAAATACACAGGCACTGTACTTAATGTTTATAATAATTCATCTTAACAAGGTAATAAGATAACAGTTGCTTACTTAAAAATGGCAATGTTTTAATTTTAGTGCTAAGGACTCATTTTCTCTTGCATAAATCACACAAATAATAGTCTTTATATAATGCAAAACTTGTGATTTCCCCATTACATAGTTTACCTTTGAACCAAATGAATGTAATTATGGAACAGAGTACAAACATACAATTGTAGAGAAATAAAAACAGCATGGACTTTGAGGCAAACAGGTCATGGCTTGAATTCCAGTTTCACTGTTGAACTTACTAGCTATATTACCTAGGACAAATTATTTGACTCTGGCTTTAGTATCCATATCATCAAAATGGGAATACTGATACATAAACCCTTGCAAACGTGTACTGAGTAATGATGAAATAAAGTTTGTCAAATATCCAGAATATAGTCTGGTGCGTAAGAGATGCTCAAGACTTACTTCTTTTTATCACAGCTGTGAAATTCTACTGGAAGAAGTGGTAAGTAGCATCCTGGAAGCATTCATTTCTGGAAAAACACTACTTCCCAAGGATAGAATGCTAGGACTGCATATTATTAATTGCTTTATTTTAGAGCTCACAGCCAATGACAAATTTCTACCATCTAAAGAAATGGCTCACATTAAAGCCATTTTCCCAGAACTCAAAAAAGTACTTTTGAATACAAAATTATATTTTAAATGTTGTTATAGTCCAAATCAGTAAACAAAACCATTTTGTCCATTATGTGCATCAAAACGACCTAATAGCAAATTGGTACCTGATTCTAAGAGTCCTTAGGTTGGAGTGCACAGGTGCCCTAAGGGTTCTCTCTTGCTCTTTTATAAGTTTCGACAAAAGTATAATATATCCACCAAAAGTATAAAAGTATAATATATCCATCAAAAGAATAATATGTCCATCATGGCCAACTGATTTTTAACAAGGGTACCAAGACAATTCAATGGAGGAAAGAACAGTCTTGTCAACCAATAGTGCTGACACAACTCAATACCCACACACAAAAGAAGGAAGTTAGACACTTATACCATGTATAAGAATTAATTCAAAATTGATCACATAGTAAATATAAAAATGAAAACTATAAAACTCCTAAAAGAAAATATAGGAGTAAATCTTTATAACCTGAACCTTAGGTTACACAATGGTTTCATAGAAACACTACCAAAAAAAGTACAAAAAAAGAAAAAAAACAGATAATTGTGACATTATCAAATGAAAAACTATTCTGTAAACAAAACGATCAAGAAAGTGAAAAGACAACCCACAGAATAGGAGAAAACATTTGCAAATCATGTATCTGACAAGGGATTTGTATCCAGAATATATAAAGCACTCTTACAACTCAATAACAAAAAAAACAAATAAATAAAACACGGGCAAAAAAATGCGGAGACATTTCTCCAAGGAAGAAATCAAAATGGTCAGTAGGTACATCAAAAGAAGGCCGACATCATTAGTCATTAGGGAAATACAAATCAAAACCAAAATGATATACCACTTCATACCATGAGGATAGCTAAAATTAAAAAGTAGTAAGTACTAGCAAGGATGTGGAGAAATTGGAACCTTCACAAATTGCTGGTGAAAGTAAAAAATGGTTCATCCACTTTAGAAAACAGTCTGGTAGTTTTTTAAAAGGTGAAATATATTATTACAATATTACCAAGCAATACCATTCCTAGGTATATATTCAAGAAATGAAAACATGTCCACATAAAATCTTGTACATAAATGTTCATGGCCACATTATTTGTTTAATAATCAAAAAGTGGAAATAGCCCAAACGTCCATTAACTGATGAACAGATAAATAAAATGTGGTATACCCATACGATGGAGTCTTATTCAGCAATAAATATGAAGTACTGATACATGCTACAACATGGATGAACCTTAAAAGCATTATGCTAAATGAAGGAATTCAGTCACAAAAATCACTGAGTGTATGATTACATATTCTGGATAGACTAGGAAAATCCAGAGACAGCAAGTAGCTTACAGGTTGCTAAGGGTGGGGGGAGGGGAACAGAATACAGAGTAACCATTATTGGGCACTGGGGCTCTTTTTGGAGCAATGACAGTGTTCTAAACTTTGTGCGGATGGTTGTACAACTCTGAATATACTAAACACCACTGAATTGTACACTTCAAATGGACAAAATCTATGGTACATAAACTATATGTCAATAAAGCTGTTGAAAAATCACATCTATGGACTTTGCTCTCAAGGAACTGACAGTCCAGAGTGGAAAACATGAACCAAGACATATGAGCTCAGCTCTGTCACTTCATCTCCCCTTGTGAAGGAAACTAGCAAAACTGCATGAAGACTTTTTACAAGACTTTCTTTTACAACAATTTCAATTTTGGAGAAAGAAATGGTTGACATAACTCCTATTCTTAGAACAGCAAGATCATATACTAAAACTAAGAGCACACAGGCATATTTCTTATCAATTATATTTATGTTTACCTCTTTTTCCTTAAGTAAAGCTTCATGTTTTTCTTCAAGCCGCTTCATTTCAAATGCTAGTGTATCTGCCCTTTTTGATTCAGAGGAAAGTTTAATGTGTAGATCCTGAACCTTTTGTCAGAAACAAAAGTAAAAAACAAGAGTATATGATGGTGATAGTTTTTAAAGAGTTCACAATATGAGAAGCTGATGGTAAATAAAATTTATAGTAAGACTATAGTCTAATTTTAAATATTTGTGAAAATAGCATGTAGATGAGAATTAACATAAATTTTAAAATACACAAGTAAAAATTGAACCAAATACAAACAATCAGCCTTCTGCACTGCTATGTCTTTAGGTTGTTTGATAAATAACAAAACAGAATATTTTAGGTTATAGCTCCTAAAATAGACATTTATCACTGGTTACCAGAAATGCTAATAAATAATGAAATGTCCCCCAAAATATATAAGCTCAGAAGGCAATAAAAATATAAAAACCTAGACAACTCAAACTCAATTATCAACCGCTGAATTAACACTACAGAGGAAATTTATCACAGCTGACTAAGGCAAGGTTTCTCTACTTTTATGACACTCTTAAAGCATCAAATGAAATAACAAAGTATAAGTCTTTCAATTTTAATGATTACAAAATTAAGATTTTCTTACCTGTTTCTTGTATGTCTCTAATTGTGTACGTGCTGCATTTGCCTTCTTTAATTCTTCTTCTAAGCTGACTGTATTATGCATATACATCATGTTCGTTTCCTGTAAAGTTTTCACCTGCTTCCGAAGGTCATTCAGATCTTGTAGCTTCTGACGATATATCTCAACTGTTGACTCCAGTTTATTTGCTTTATCAGAGGTAGCTCTATAATTATAAAGATTAACCATTATTGTGTAAAAACAAGTAAATGCACATAATTTTATTCTGACTGTAAAATGAGTCTTCCACATAAACTATGAATTCGCAAAAAAAAAAAAAAGAAAAGAAAATAGAGGAATCATAAACTTTTTGAGAACTTTGGAAATAGACTCAGGCCTAAAATGGACTAAAGTTCAGCTTTTTTGTTATAAAGGTATCAAAATAAAAATACTTTAAATTTGACACACTAAATTATCAAACTGTTTTATATATTACCTAAATGTATAGAAAAGAATGGTATTATAAATATAATTGAACAATTCTGAGCTTCTCCGTAGCTTATGGGTCAAATGTGCTTTGTGCAGTTTTAATAATAATATTTAGTGCAGTTTTGCTCCAAGTATTTGATAGGCTTACAACTTGATTCAACTTATAATTTATCTGGCAAAGCACTTCCCTTTACAGTTGTGCTTACCTGACTAACTGGGCTAAAGCAAAAATAAATAAATACACAAACCAAATTACTGCACTGTCACGTGCAGGTTCAGATTAATGGTTATAAAGATTGTTTCAAATGAACATTAAAAAATGTGTAACAAAATGGCTAATAAAGAAAATTTAACAGAAAATATAAAAAGCATGTGGACAGCCTGTTTACTTGGGTAACATGTCATAGGTAAAAGCTAAATATAAATTTGATATTGTCAAATACAATAAGAGAACTATGAAATGACCCTAAAATAAATGTTAGGAGTCTTATCTATGTTTATCTATATTTTATCGAATGTCAAAATACGGTTTTCTCAAGCCTCAATTTCACAGGATAAACTCATGAGTACAAGGAGGTCATGTATCTAAAAGGATTCAGCTTACAAAATTTTACGAAAAAGGTATCATATTTTAGGTTTATGGGTTATAATATGAAATTGTCCTAACAAGAATTAAATACCCTTAAACTGCCAATTATTATCAACAAGTATAAAAGAAGTAAAGACTAGAAGCCTGGGTAAACACTGATCAATACATGACACGTAGGAATAACTTTAAGAATCCATGATTAAAATATGGGGCACTGAAATGACTAACAACTCAGAAATGCCAATTCTAGCTAGACATGCCATACCTAAGAACGTCTATTTCATCTTTCAGGGCTCTTGTTTCCTCAGCAAGACTAGTCAATTCATCGTTCCTGTGCTGAAATTCAATGAGTTGCTTTTCAAGTTCTTCACAGTGAACACGGTAATCATCTTTAGCAGCTTCCAGCCTTGTATAAAGAAAACAAAGAGGTATATATATAATGGAACTTCCACCATTCGCTTTCTTACAGAGACAGGAGCTCACAAGATTTACTTCTAAAGGCCTTTATTTATTTATTTTTTTAGTTCCCCATTCAGAAGAAAGACTAAAGAATATGCTTTTAAGTTCTTGGTGTTGAAACAGATTTGAGAAGTAAACAATGTTCTGAATTTTCATTTTCACTTCTGAAACGTGAATGCTTATCTCTAGTTCAAACAGGAATTTTTATTTCAAAAGATGAAGAGAAAATGTATAAGTATATATTAAAATTATTCAAAAAAATATATATAGCATGTAAAGTGGTAAAATATTAACTCTAAGTAGACTGTGACAAATTAAGGATGAATAATTCAAATTCTACAGCAATAAAAAAAATTAAAATGACAATACAGTGACTAAAATCAAATATTTAAAAAAATTATTTGATCAACCCAAAAAATTCAGGAAAGAAAAAGAAACAAAAAAATACATATGATAAATGAAAAATAGCACGACAGACCTAAAAAAAAAACATATCAAAAAATAAATAAAAGGCAAAAGGACTAAACACATCAATTAAAAAGGCTGAGACTATTAAATTGGGTAAGAAAGCAAGGTTCACATATATTCTAATTACAACAGACACTTTAAATATAAAGACACAAATACATGAAATGTATAAAGATGTAAAAAAAATAACATGCAAATAGTAAGTAAAGGAAGCTGGGTTGGTTATGTTAATACATAAAAAATTTTAAGACAAAAAGTATTACCAAAGATAAAAAAAAGACATTTAATAATTATAAGCGTCAATTCATCAGAAAGACATACCTTAAAAGTGTATATACCTAAAAACAGTTTTAATATACATGAAGCAAAACATACAATCAAAGGTAGAAATCCACCAATCCATAATCATTGTTGAAAATTTTAATACCAGTCTCCCAATAAGTGATAGAAGTAACAAAAATATCAGTAAAAATATAGACGAGATCTGAGTAACACTATTAACCAGCTTGATATAAATTGACAGGTATAGAACATGCCAGTCATACCTACAGAAGTAATATCATTCTTACATACACTCTTTCAGAAAACAGAGGAAGAGAGAATACTTTCCAATTATTCTATGAGAGTAACAGAACTCTGACAACAAAACCCAAAAGACATTACAAGAGAAAAAAGTTATAGACCAATATGTATTATGAAGACACAAAAAACTCTTTCAATATATTAGCAAACTGAGTTCAGTCATATGTATACAGGACTATAAAATATGACCAATGCGATTTATCTCCAAAATACAAGATTTTTTAACATTTAAAAATTAATGAACAATATTAAAAGAATGAAAAAGAAACACTATTTTTTCAAGATGCAGAAAATCATATGGTAAAGATCAACACCAATTAATGGTAAAACTCTTAGCAAGCTGGAAATAAAGAGAAACTCCTTTAATCTTTTAAAAAGCACACTAAAAACCTCAATAGCTAGCTTCATACTTGACGGTATTTAATTGAACATTTTCCCTCTAAGACTCAGAACAAAGCAAGATGTCTGCTGTTGCTCAAAGCAAGAAAATAAATACAAGGTAGAAATAAAAGAAAGATGTAAAAAGCTCTATTAATAGATTAGATGATTGTACATTCCTTAGGATTTTCTACAAAAACAAACAACTACTAGAATCAAGTGAATTAAGAAACTTTGCAAGACATAAAAGCTTCAAAATATAAAAGTTTCAACACAAAAAAGTCAATTGTACACCTATATATTAGCAGCAACATTTCAGAATAACTTCTTTAATTGTGTCAAAAATATAAAATATTTGGGAATATAGTGCACAAAAGACGTAGAAGGCTTCTATATGGAAAACAACACAACACTGCTGAGAAATTAAAGAACTCAATAAATAAAGATGTCATATTCACAGATTGCTATCTTAACTATATTCAGAATTTCTACTATATACGATCCAAACAATAATCGCAAACAGTTTTCTTTACAGAAACTGACTAGCTGATTCTCAATTTTATGTGAAAATGCAAAAGATCTGCAATAGCCAAAACACATTTGATTTTAAAGAACTTATTCTTGAGCTACAGTAATCAAGACCATGTCACACAGGCATAAAGACAAACTGATCAATGAAAAAGAACTGAGAGTCCAGGAAATGACCCAAATTTTATGGTTACATCATTTTTCACGAAAGTGCCAAAGCAACTGATGGAGTAAAATAAAAATATTTTCAAATGATGATATTGGAACGAGATAAATACTCATATGGAAAATAAACATAAAAGGCTGGCCCGGTGGCTCAGGTGGCTGGAGCTCCATGCTCCTAGCTCCGAAGGCTGCTGGTTCGATTCCCACATGGGCCAGTGGGCTCTCAACCACAAGGATGCTGGTTCAACTCCTCGAGTCCCGCAAGAGATGGTGGGCAGCACCCCCTGCAACTAAGATTGAATACGGCACCTTGAGCTGAGCTGCCGCTGAGCTCCCGGATGGCTCAGTTGGTTGGAGCCCGTCCTCTCAATTACAAGGTTGCCGGTTCGACTCCCACAACGGATGATGGGCTGCGCCCCCTGCAACTAGCAATGGCAACTGGACCAGGAGCTGAGCTGCGACCTCCACAACTAAGATTGAAAGGACAACCACTTGACTTGGGAAAAAGTCCTGGAAGTGCACACTGTTCCCCAATAAAGTCCTGTTCCTCTTCCCCAATAAAATCTTAAAAAAAAAAAAGAAACATAAAGCTTTTAAAGCTCTACCCCGACACCTCACACTATTTTCAGAAAAACCCATTCAAAATGGACCGTAGACCTAAATATAAAAGGTAAAACTATGAAGGTTCTAGAAGAAAATACTAGAGAGTACCTTCATGACATGGTAGTAGACAAAGATTTCTTGGTCAGTATGTATACAATACAGTAATCTTAAAAATACTGCTAAATCAGACTTCATCTAAGTTGAGAACTTTACTCTTTAAAGACAATTTAAAAACTGAAAAGGCAAGCCACAGAATGGGTGAAATATTACTACACATTATCTGACAAAGGATTTACATCCAGCATATATTTGTAAAAACTATAAGTCAATAATAAGACAAGCAACTCAATTTAAAAATAGGCTTACAGTATGAAGAATCAATTCATAAAGTATGATATATTGCCAATAAACACAAGAACAGGGGCTTATCACATCATTACTGATCAGGAAAATGCAAATTAAATATTACAACTAGATATCCCTATACATTTCCTGGAATAGCTAAAATTAAGAAGACTGATAAGACCAAATTATGGTATGCAGGCAGACCAACAAGAGCAAATAGCAGCAAACACTGCCAGTGAAAACGTAACATGGTGTGACCACTATGGAAAATGGTTTTCCAGTATCTTTTGAAACTAAACCCAGACCTACTGTGCAACTCAGCAATACCACTCAATGTATTTGCCAATGAGAAATGGAAAAATATGTTTACAAAAAGTCTTGTATTCCAACGTTCATACCAGCTTTATTTACATTAGATCAAATGAGGAAATCCAAATGCCCATGTAAAGGAAAATGAATGAACAAAATACAATGTGGAATTATTCCGTATCATACAATAACACTGCCATAAAAAATAAATTACTGATACACTCAACAACATGGGTAAATCTCACAAACATGCTGAACAAAAAGTCAGTCTCCCAAGAATTCACGTTGCATGATTCAATTTATACGGGATTCTAGATGAGAGAAAACAAATCTATGGTGAAAAATAATCAGAACAGCCTCTGGGAGGTAGGGGTAGACTGGGAAGAAGCATGAGGAAACTTTCTGTAGTGACAGATATGATCTATCAAATGACAAAAGTGTGCGATACACAGGTCTGCATGTTAAAACATGCCAAACTGTGCTCAGTATTTATTTCACAATACATAAATGTTACCTTGTAAAAAAATAAAAATAAACTGTAAACATGCTGAAGTCTAGTATTAGGTTTGCTTTTTACAGAGGAATGGGTTAGCGATTCTTAAATTACTTTCTGTGTGTTCTGGGATTGAGTAAATAAATACACTGAGGAAAATGTTAGCCACATTTCTCGCTGTTGGAGAAAGGAATTACAATACGGAAATGGAAAAGATTAGAATGTTGGGTTCAAAGAGGATTTTATTAATTTGACCTCAAAGGCAAGGGAAGTAAAAGCTAAAATAAATAAACGGGACTGTATCCAACTAAAAAGCTTCTGCACAGCAAATAAACATCAACAAAACAAAGAGGCAACCAACTGAATGGGGGAAGATATACTATTTGTAAGCAACACCAATAAGGGGCTAATATCCAAAATATGTAAAAAACAAACAAACAAACAAAACTCATACAACTCAACAACAACAACAAAAAATCTAATTCAAAAAATGGGCAGAGGGCACAAACAGAACACTTCTGCCAAGAAGACATACAAATGGCCAACAGATGTTGAAAAAATGCTCAACTTCACTAGCTATTAAGGAAATGCAAATCAAAACCACAGTGAGATAGCACCTCACATCTCTTAGAATGGCTATTATCAAGACAAATAATAAAAGTGTTGGAGAGAACGTGGAGAAAAAGGAACCCTCATACACTGTTGGTGGGAATGTAAATTGGTACAGCCACTATGGAAAACAGTATGATGCTAGAAATGGATTTATAGTCCATTGACTTAAGCATCCATTTTTAATATAATGCATAATCCTAAATTAGATTCTGAACCAGGAAACAAAGTAGCTATAAAGAACACTGAGGTAACTGACAGAATTTGAATATAATCTGTGGATTAGATAATAATATTGCATCAATGACAAATTCCCTAATTTTGATCACTATACTGTGGTTTATAAGAGAAATACATACAGAAACAGATGGGGTAAAAGGGCAAATGGAGAGAAAACAAAAATAATTGTTGAATCTGAGTGAAAGGTATAAACCAGTTCCCTGTAGTATTCTTGCCACATTTTTTGTAATTTTGAAATTATATTAAAGTAACTAAAAGAATACATACAACTACAGTGCCTGACGTCAAGCCTTAGTGTAAGGCTCAGTGGTAAGCACGTAAGAGACAATGTTTATTAATGGTTGAGAAGTACACTTTTTTTAAAGAAAAAATATAAAACTTGAAATGAAAAGCATCTCTTTAGCTTGAGATTTACATTTTTTTCCATTTAATTATCAGGTCCCTCTCCTATGTAAGAAACTCCCCATTCTCCATAGGCTTCAGCAATCACCCCTTTAAACACCTCGTGGACTTGTGTATGACCTTCCATTGTCCCTTACCACATTTTATTTTGAGTTGTTTTATTATGTGTATCCCACTTGCCTAACTGGATTGCAAAACCTGTGAGGGCGGGAACCATTTATACCATTTGATCAGTGTCTTAAACATGCTTTGCAATGCTTAATAATTAGTTGTTGATACGATGTTTTAGATATCAGTTTAATAAACAGACTTCTATAGAATGATTTCTACTAAAAATGCTACCTGAAGTTCTCTTCCTGTAATTGTTCTAGTTGTAACTGTGCATGAAAAAACTTTTTTGCAACCATTGTATTTGGATCATCAAAAGATCCATCCAACTGATCAAGTTTTTCATTCATTATTTCATTCTCAGAAACCAGTGAATTCTTTTCATCTTGAAGTGCAGTCACCTAAAAAACAAATACACAAACATTAAGTATCAATAGTAAAAAAGCTTAGGGTCTGGAGTTCTGGATCCTAATTCTAACTAGTCTATTAAGTTAGGTTCATCAATCAGACAAGATAATTTCTGAGGATCCTTCCAATTCTGGAATTCTGGGTCTAGGAGGTTCAAGTCAAACAAAAATCAAATTAATGTGATTAATATACAAAAAATAGAGTTTATACATATAAGGAGAATGTCTTCAAAACATGTTATGCTTGCTTTGGTTCTAGAAAGAAGATGTTTCTAAGTTTCTAAAATTTGATGAATGAAATGTAAAAATTAATTTGTTCCCATTTTAGGTATATATTTATTTTTAGGATGCTGTTACCTAGTAAGCAAAAAAAAAAAACAAAAAAAAAAACAAACCCACATATGCACGTTATCATTTTAGGTTCATAGCAGAAAATCATCAGTTACACATCAAGTCTTCAGGGGACAAGCACCTTATTTGGTAAATGAATCAATAATAAAATGCTGAACTGAATCTATTTGCACACTGTGACTGTTCACTTATGATTTAAAATGGATAAAAACATGTAACTTGAGAATTACATCAAAATCAGTACCTGATACATTTTTTATTTTACTTACATATTTATGTAACAAGCATGATTTGCTCTCTTGCTTCTATGTCTTTTCCATTTAAAAACATCTTTAAAAATTTACAGCAAGGCTGCGACTTTTACAGGCAATTACAATTGTTAATTTTGCCTTAAATACATATAGGCAAGTTATAAAACATTGTCCTCCAAATGAGAAACAAGTAAGGCTGGGAAACTGTCCCCAGGCTGACTATAGAAGGAAACAATTTATCTTCCTAAATTCAATGCACGATGCATCCACCCTTGCCATATAAGCAGTTTAGTGACTATTACCTGTCACGTACAATCCTAAGTGACTGAGGTACAAAAAAGAATGAGACTGCAGTGAGAAGTCTCAAGGTTTTATATTTGTTGATGCTCCCGCGTGGGCTGGGGACAAGGGACAATCAGTAGGTGCCTGCTGTTCGGTATCTGTCAACGCCGTACGTCTGCGTCTTTCCTGATCACCATTTTTTTTTATTTTTTTATTTAACTTCATTAGGTTATGTCCTTTTTCTTGTTTACCTGCCTTTGGTAAATTTCTTTGCAACTTATTTTCTTTTTTGTTTCATTTGTTAGGTATTAAAAGAGAATCCCCCCACACACGAATTTTAAAATCACTCTCAAGTGATATATGATTAAAACAATTTTCAAAAACAATTTTCCTTATAAAATTGGGATTTGTGTCATATATACCTGTGTGGATTCCATGTTGTTAAATGAATAAATTACTTTTTGTTCTGATTATATGGAGTTATCATTCATTTAATGGGCACAGCAGATACCGTGTTTCCCCAAAAATAAGACCGGGTCTTATATTAATTTTTGCTCCATTAGGGCTTATTTTCAGGGGATGTCTTATTTTTTCATGTACAACAATCTACATTTATTCAAATACAGTCATGACATCTTCTGGAACAGCATCATAACGTACTAAATGCGTCCGTCTGGCTGAGCTCTTAACTGGGGCTTATTTTCGGGGAAACATGGTAGATGAGGGATAATATTTTAATACTAGAATTAAAAAGCCACAACTTAGGATGACTGCACTTTTCAACTAAAACAGATCATCACATACTCTACATTGTGTTACAAATACCTTAACACAGAATTTTACATTCTTTATTGAATCTCAGAAAACGATATAGAGATCCTACATGATACTGGTAATAATTAAAGGACTCAATCCTCTATTCTTTATGAGGTATTCTAGATATAGCTCAGATGCTTTGCGTGTGCGTGTGTATGTTACAATGTGTAAGATGAGTGTAGTTAGGAAAGATGAAATGAGAACAGGTAGAATTTTCCCTAATTTTGAGACCCTGGCTTTGTTCAAATATAAACATTGGCGTGGTTTCAACATAGAGCATTGATTTTTACAGCTGAAGTGTAAAGACCTAGATTCTGGTGCTATTCCTGCTGTAAGTAATCACCCTGACCAAGTCACTTCTCTTTTCCTTATCTGCAAACCCTTCGGGTTAGAAACATGACCCAGACCTATCATTCTAGATATTTAGCTCAGCAAGCAAGACTGTTGCTACCACAGCCTTTATTCCTTGTTCTAATACTTTTCAGTGTCTGTCACATATTTATGCAGCCCATTATTTGAACAAAAAAAATGCAATTTACTTATAGCATATTATGATGGCACATTTAACCTTTGTATAAGTTTTCAAGACTTACTGTGTAACTTTCACATTTGCATTTTCATATAACAACGATATACGCAAACACATACATACCGTGTTTCCCTGAAAATAAGACCTACCCCGAAAATAAGCCCCAGTTAAGACAGTCAGCCAGATGGACACATTTAGTACGTTATGACGATGTTCCAGAAGATGACATGACTGTATTTGAATAAATATAGATTGTTGTACATGAAAAAATAAGATATCCTCTGCAAATAAGCCCTAATGGGGCAAAAATTAATATAAGAACCGGTCTTGTTTTTGAGGAAACACGGTATAAGACCCAGTCTTATTTTCAGGGAAACATGGTACTGCTATGTGCCAGGCCCTGTTCTAAGTGCTTTATGTATATTAACTTATTTAACCCTCATAATCTAGCGGGGGATATATACTATTATCACATTATTTCTCAAAATATAAAACTGAAGTATGGGGAAATTAAGTAATATGCCTGAGTATGCCACCAGCTAGTTAACATGGCTAGGTTCTGATTATAGGTGGCCTGGTTTGAAAGTCTACCCCTTTAACCATTAACTACTGTCTCTCACGCCAAGTTTATTCTGCTAACATGTACATGTTAGTAAAACAAACTTAGCATTCATATTTATTGGGGGTCAAGCACTTCTCAGTACTCCCATAAATCATCTCACTTAATAATCATATCCTATGAAGTAGATACTTTAATTTTCCCTTTTTACAAAAGAAAAAAACTAAGGCCTCATCTAAATACTTTAGTTGAAATTCTACAATTACAACGATTGATCTTCTCAAAGTAGTTAAGCCAGCAATTTTCAACTCTAAGAGAATTATGAAATTCATGCTTCAATATTCAAGCCTATAATAAATTCTTTTACTGGTTCCTCCATGAAATGAAACCTAACCTCCAAAACACTTTGCCAACAATTAATTAAAATAAAACCCTTGCAACCGTAAAGAGGAAATTTTTCTTAGATCAGGTTTCTTTTCCAACCTGCATATCTAGTTCTTGGCATCTTTGTCTCAGTTCTTCTTTTTCTGCTTGTGCTTCCTGAAGTTCTTCCAGGGCCCTTTTAAGCTGAAATACAAAATGTCCTAATTCTTAGTAAACATGTTTTGACACAAATTGAAAAATATACTTTTACCACAACACATATATACACTGATATTGGAAAAGGTTTTAAAATTTTACCTATTAACAAATAAGTCTTAATTGGTCATTTTTGTGTGAATATTTACAAACTCTCATTAACATTTATGGCTAAGGTACCACAGAAATAAAAGTTTGTATATATCCTTATGAAATCTTTAAACAAAAGAGTATTAGAGGATGCACTGCTTAATTTTATCACAGAAAAAAAATTTAGAACACACCAAGTTTAAATTTAAATAAAATTTTTATAGAAAAGAGTATTTGAAATACTTCTTAAGTGATGACACGCATAAAAACCAGATTTCCAAAAATAAAAGTGTAAGTACTTGATGCATTTGGCTCTTCTCTTACCCTTTCCCTTAAAACCAGATTGAGTTATACATAGGAGGAGAATGCCTTTTCCCCCATGTAAAATAGTCATGTAATAAAACCAGGGAAAGGAGACTTGAGTACAATGCTTTGAGTTGATGTTTCAAGATCAGGAGAGAGGAAAGCAACTGTCACAAAAATTATATTACCTTATTAAATTAGAACTCAGGAGAAGTTTTTAAATTCTCTAGTATTTAATTGTGTAACCATATAAAATGGGCTACATATGCATTACAAGTGTCAGAAGGAAAGTTCCATACCACTGAACTCTTCAAAAATGATCATTAAAAAAAAAAAAAGAATTCTGGAGACCAATACTTACTTGCACTCATGAAGGAATGCATAAACTCTCTACACTTCATGGAGGAAAGTAATCTTACAAATGCTCTCCTCTGTAAGCTTTATATAGTAATTGGCAAAATACGGTATTGTTTTCAACATTTTCCTCACATAGTGAATACTTACCTGTTGCTCTAATTCTCCAACAGCATCATTTGCAGGCGAGCTCAGTACTTCTTTACTCATCAACTAGGAAATTAAAATAGAAAATTAAGTACAAGAAAGTGATATTTATGCAGTAAAAATATGTTTACTTGAGAATACAATGCTTTATATTTAGTTTTTCTTTGACTTAATTTGATAATTTTTATATTATTCAAATTAAAATTTTATGGAGGTTTAAGTTTAACAGCAGTGTTCATTATATTGGTAAGGACATTATAAGTGTGCTTGAAATATGTAGTTATATTGAAAATACTTGTGTACTAAAACATTACAATCCAAGTTCTAAAATGATTCTTCCATAACACAAATTAACACTTAAAATACCTTTAAAGGAGTGATATGACAAAATTACTAATTTAAGAAGTCATTTTAAAAGTAGGAATCATATGAAAAAAAATCTTGTAAAATATTTTCCATATGAAAGGCAGATTTAGTTGACACTAAGTGCCGTATGGTATCTCCGCCTAAATCATGCCCCTTCCAAACTATATTTGTCCTCACTAATCCCTCACTCTACTTTCCCTCAGCTCTCTGCATTCTACTTTATCTCAGCCTTTTCAGTCTTACTTTAAGAATCAACATTTATCATATGAATTCCGAATCTTTATGGTTCAACTTAGATAACCAGACTGGCTTGAGCCCAGACTACCTGGCCCCAAACCCTGAGTATCACCATATTCGCTCATAGTTCTAACACTCTGAAAATGCATATGGATTCCTTCTCTCTTTCTCTCTCTCTACAATTTCAGGAAAGATTGCTCTAACTGGCAGAAAAAAGAAAAGGGAAGAAATAAAAAGGCCCACCAGGGCAGAGGTTGTTTATCCTCTTAGTTGAAGTTATTTAAAGAAACTTGACAATATCAATTCAATTTTTAAAATGCACCCGGATCAAAAGTGGGCTCGTCTTTTAAGATATTTTTTTTTTGGGAAAAAGAACAACAGCTAAAGGTAAGCAAACCTGCTGCAACGGGCAAGTTTACATAAACAGAAAAATAAATATTCCATATAATTTATGTGAAAAATCTTATATATTTTGGTTTAGGATTTTCATACATATGTGAATATGATATAATTTACCTCTTGAATAGCAGTCATGACCACATGTTGAACAGACTCTTCCAGTGTCATTATATTTTTAATATGTTCTATGATTAAAAAAAACAAAATCAGATCTGAGAAAAACTATTCTCTACCCATAGTACTTTTAAGGCATTCAATTGACAGTATAAAGATCCATTTGCCACACCAAATTCTATATGCAAGTACATTATTTTTCCACAAAAAAATATGTCCACTGAAAATAAACAAACAGAATTGAAAGTATTCATATATTTTTAAGTGTTTTATTCTAAAGAAAATCTCTCATTGTCTTGTAAGGAAGAGAAAGAGAAGAAATTGCAATTAATCTTAAAACAATTATGATAATTTCTTTCCTCTTGGTAAGTACTTATTATAATGGGATAAACTCATGGGTATTAAATGAACTCCTAAAATCTTAAGCCCAGAAAGTTTCATTTTATCACCTGGTTAGTTCATTTCACAAAGGCTTTCAAGAAGGAACTTAATAGCTTCCTATAAAAACCTGCTCAATATTTACCTAGTCTCATCTCAAGGACATTCTAATATCTTACCACAAACACACATGCACTAAGTAAAGTTGACTCTATCCCAATAAGAAATGAATCACGAGAAAGAGTCATATATTTGCAGATTTATATCCATTTCAACTATATATTCTCTAGCTAAGACAATTTTCCAAAAATTTTAAGGACTTATTATTTCTAATATTTTTGTTTTAATCATTCCTCTAGTAAAGTGAAAGTTCTCTAAGTTTTTATTTGCGAAGGAAAGACTGGACAAAGATTCTGATCGATTCTGGTATGCACCTGACCAATAAGTGCTATGGGGGCGGGGGAAAGGGAAGTATTGACTAGAGAACATACAGGCAACGGAATGGTTTCCTTGAACAGGATTTTTTTGATAATTAAGTGTTTTCGAGGTTGCTGAAACCTTAATAAAAAGATCACTTTCCCTACCAAAATAAACAGGGTACTGTTAACCAAATTAGTTCATTCTTTCAAGATTGAGATTGTTGCAACACCTTGGAATCATTTTGAAAATAAATTCTGCAAAGTATAAAGGTATGGAAGTTGTTTTATACTCTAGATTGTTTTTAAATTATTAAAAAACATTTTTTTTCCATTTTCTGCTCACTCCTAAAAACTGAGAACCCAGACACACACCTCCAAAAATAAACTTAGTTAGATAATCCTGATTTTTTAATAATGAAGTTTAGCTGTTTCTTTATACTTACTACTTGGTAAACTTTTATTTATGTGTCTAGGAACTGATTTCTTTTTAAACATCTGAGGACAAAAATTGCTAAATAATGCTTAGAACTAAATTATGAAAATACTACATATTACATTAAAATTAGTAGGAGGCAACAAAATCATAACTTAAAGGAAAGTTATAGCTTAATGTCAATTATCGCTTAGAATAGGAGAACTGATTAATTCACAAAAGAAAAAAACGAGATAAAAGGACAAATATTAAATAATACAAATAAAACAGAATCAAAGCTAAAGTTGGTTATTTGAAAAAGAGTATAATAACTGACAAAAATGCTAAATTAAGCAAAAGATGTTATAAATAACTAGTAATTGAAATAGAAACAAAGCATTAATAAAATAAAAAACAAAAAGAATCAAAGTACCAGAAAATTACTACTTTAAAAATGAGTCACTATTTGTCAATTTGTAATTACATATTTACAGAAGTTTTAACTTTCCATGAGCAAATATTTCTTACTTTTATAAAAAAACCAATATACAGATCTTTGTTTGACATTATCTGTGAGAAATAGCCCCTAGGGAAGTACTGAACTGCACTAGAAAAAAGCAGCTAGCTAATGATAGAAATGGACTTATACCAAAGTTTTCTGATACCCAGTCCCTTTTTTACTGATAAACTACTACTAATTTCATGTATTTTATTTTTCTCCTTCCTGAATTTGTTCTTATTGAATTTATCCTGCCTTTTATGCTCTCCACATTACTTAGATAACATTAAATATGTTTTCTAAACTTAAGCACCCAACATTCTCTTTTAAAGATATTGTACTGAGGCCGAGTTTGGATGAATCGCACAAAAGACATCAGCAAAAATCTCACCATCCAGACTGATGCAAGCCTCCTGGTGTGTTCAGTTCATCACTTGGTTGAATTCACTATATTCAACCAAAAATGCTCATTTTGTATTCCAATATGGATCACTATGTTTGGGTAAATCAACACAATATACCGATTCCATTTATATCATCAGACTGCTCTTCTGGTGAAGACATTGGACAGGCATTCTTCTGAAGAACAGAATACCATCTGAAGAAGCCTGAATTATAATTTAGTACATGCATATTTATTTATGAAAATCTGCATCAACCTAAGGCTCTATATCTTACAAGTGAAAGAGACAACATATCAAGTAAGTACAATTTTTACTGACTACTCACAAAGTCTCAAGCATTAAATATATTAAACTAATTAAATTAAAATATGTTATATTTAGCCACTAAATATGAATCTCAGAATCCAGGTATATTTAGAGTACTTGAGATCTGTAGTTTTTTTAGTGGCAGAGCTGAGCTAGAATTCAGATCTCCTGGCTTACAGTACAGGGTGCTTTTCACCAACCTATAATAATACCTTTTTATGCTACTTTCTATAGCAATGCAGACTGTTTCTAGAAAGTATATATTCTCAAATGATTGAAATTCACTTACCTTGCTTCTTTTCACAGTTGACGGCACAACCTAAAATAAGCTGGAGCAACCTCCCAAGTTCCACAGGATCTGAACATTCAGTTATTTGGTTTAAATCAGGGATAAGTTCTTCAGAAATCTGTTGCCCCAAAAACTGCAGTATTGAAATAATAAATTAGATCACTCATTTATGCAGCTTACAAAGAATTTACTACATTTAATTATTACTAGGAAAATAAATTATAAACAGGTTCATGAAATGACTCGGATAAATGAACAAATAATAATTCCGTAATTATTGACTAAAACCAGTCAGCAAAGTTCAAGCAACCCTCCAAAATTGTGACTAACCAACCAAAAGCAACTAAAATGATTTTACACCAAATATCCTTTGACCCCACTGTCAGAGAGAGGGATTGTTTCAGACCCTGGCCTGATCTATTATGATAACACTTATTAAAAAACAAAACAGATTTATGTTAAGCCAAAAGATATTTATCACATTTTGAAATGTGATCAACTAAGAGAATCACAAACTAAACTGTCACACATGAACAACAAATCTAATGGATTAATCTTTCTTGGCTAATTTTTTTTCAGTTTATTAAAAAGTTTTTGTGGCATAAAGAAAAAAAGTTTCAGAATGAGTTTTAGGTATAAAATGAAAACTATCAGTTTTAAATTTGGAAGAAATTACGAGTTTAACTGTGACAATTTTTAAAAATAGAAATGTAATTTTTTAATGGCAAAACCAAACCAAAAGTTTCCAAACATTAAGCAATAAACTTTCTCATACCAAATAATCCTACCAGAGAACTTAGGATGCTGAATAAGAAAAAGAAAACTACTTGAATAATGTACTAATGTCAATTTAATACTACTTTCGTTTTGCATTTTTCCCCCAATTCATTTGCATAAGCCTAATTTCATAGTATATTTTGGCTGATGTTTACATTGGAAATAAATGTCAAAATAGTATTTTAAATAGGAAATAATTTTAATTTAATGATAAGGTCTACCTTACAGCATTGCATAAAATCAAATCATATAAAGGTAATTCTATTTCAGAAAATCAATTTGAAGAGTATAAAATAGAAACAACATTATTTTATTAGGTTGGTGCAAAAGTAATTGTGGTTTAAAAGGTTAAAAATAATTGCAAAAACCACAACACTTTTGTACCAACCTAAAATAAGTCATTATATTAAGTTTAAGCCTGTTTATGTCCATAAATTTGTCCTAAAAATGGTAAAAAACAGTAACATATTCCACTTATGAATTATTTTCCAATAAAATATCATAAACAAAAAGCCAAGTCATTTTTCAATGCCAATATAATTATCACATAGCATTTGTATTTAAACAAAGTCAGATGTTTTCCATACCTCACTGTAATAACTCATAATTCCTTGAAGTACCTTCTTTAAGTTACTAGCCTAATGTGGAAAAAATAATTAAATTAGTTATTTCATACTAATAATGAAACAAAACGTATGCCAAGGTGAAAGACAATAAAAACCTCCCCTGATAAAAATAACAATGAAAACATTGAATGTTAGAGTTCTACAAATATAAATACATGACAATTTGTAAACATCAAAGCTTTAATCAGTTTGATTAAAAGAAAAGATTTTCATGTTTACATAGTTTAACCAGGGTGATTCTATTTAAAGTTAGTCACAATGAATTCAAGCACCAACTTTAAAAATTTAGCTATGAGCATGCCCACCTTCAGTCACGAGAAATGAGGTCTAGATTTATTCTCCTGCCACAAACAACTAGAAAACAGGATAAAATACAAGGAACAACTGTTTTCAAGCTTCAGCCAACAGGCAATATAGAAGTCTAATTTCTGAGAGAAGGGAAACAAAAATGATGGGTCCTATGCTAGTATAAGATTTCTTTCTGGAGTCAATTTTCAAACCATCATAGGGAGGTAGAAACTAAACAAAGCCTGATGTTCTTGTTAAATTAAGGAGATAGACATCAGAAGTCTAGAAAGGTGAAGGTAGTTAGAATTTGCAGGGCATACAAATGAAGAGGTGAGAGCTATGGAGAGGAAACACTCTAGAAACCTGCATAATGGTTCCCTTTAACTCTGGCTAAATATGAATTTGCATGTGCATTGGGGAAACTCCATAAAACAAAAACAATTTCCAAGGAAAGAACAATCCAGGGAACTATAAACTGAACAATTTCCAAAGACTATACCAATCAGAAATTGCTGAAATTCCCACCAGCTAGACCAGGGGTGTCCAAACTGCGGCCCGCGGGTCAACTGCGGCCCATGATCCATTGTTAATTGGCCCACAGCAAATTCCAAAAATATATTTAGTTTACTTAAATAAACCAGGTGAGGCAATATATACTTCACCTCGAGTGAGTGGCCCGGCTGTTTGTGTATTTTACCGCATATGGCCCTTGGTGAAAACTGTTGAAAAAAGTTTGGACACCCTTGAGCTAGACTGAAAAGACTATGCTGCATAGACAAGTATTTCCTAACAACCCCAGAAGTGTCACGACCTAACATGGGTCTAACCTAGTCCTAAAAGAAAAAATACCTCTAGATCTGCCTCCCACCCCCATTCCCCCAAAACCCTGAAAGAATCAAACTGATTCACAAGTATCTTAGCTGCCTGCAAGAACAAAGTCCAACACTCTTTAAAACAATACAAAAAACCCCCAGCACTCAATAACATTCACACAGTCTAGCATCCAATAAAAAATTACTACACATGTAAAGAAGTGGTCAATTGTGGACCATAATGAGGACAAAACTCAGTCAACAGCAATGGATCCAGAAATAAAAGATGGAAGAATTAGAAGACAATGTTAAAACTGCTAGTTTAAAAATGTTCAAAGATTTAAATGAAAACAGGAAGATATGAAAAAAAATGGAAGGTGCTTTGTTTTTTTTGTTTGTTTGTTTTAAGGACCAAAGAGATAGTCACTAGATAAAAAAGTAAGATCTAACTATCAAGCATCTACATGAAACACTTCCAATATAAAGACAAAGATATTAAAAGAATAGGAAAAGATATACTAAAGCAAAAAAACAAAACAAAACAAAACCAAAGTGGTTACATTAATATCAGACAAATTAGACTTCAGGACAAAGAATATTATCAGGGATAAAGAAAGGCATTTCACAATAATAAGTAGATTTATTCATCAATAAGACAAAAAAATTAATGTGTATAAACCTAATAACAGATTAAAATTACATAATTTAACAGAATTGAAGAGCAAAAAATAAATGTCTTGTAAAAAAATTTAACAGAATTAAAAGGAGAAACTGACAAATCCACATTCATCATTAGAAATTTAAGGAGTCCTCCTACCTTGATAAAATAATCAGACAGAAAAATCAATAAAGATATCAAAGATGTAAACAGTACTATTAAAAAATATGACAATATTCACAATTGTAGAACTGCAGAATACATGTTGTTTTCAAGTGCACATGGAATATTCACCAAGAAGACAGATCATATGTTAGGTCATAAAATAAGTCTCAGTAAGTGTAAAATAATTTAATTCAAGTATGTTCTTAAACCAAAACGGAATTAAATTAGAAATTAAGAAATAAAAAAAGGTACCTTGAAAATCCTCAGATATTTAGAATTTGAAATACCTACTTCTAATTTATACATGGGTCAAAAGAAAAATCACACGGGGAATTACCAAGTATTTTGAACTGAATGAAAATAACACAGTCTGTCAAAATGTGTGGGATGTGGCTAAGGCAATGCTTCATACTAGGGAAAGGGGGCCTAAAACTGATGATTCAACTTCTATCTTAAGAAGCAAGACAAAAAAGAACAGATGTATGTAGAAAAAAGAAAATAATAAAGATCAGAGAGGAAATCAATAAAACAGAAAACTAGTTGTTTGAAAAAAAAATTGGTGAAATTAAAAAACATCAAGCCAGACTTCTCAGGAAAAAGAAATAAAAAAGACATAAATGATCAATTAAGGAAAGAAAGAGGAGAGATACAATTCAAACATCTATCAAGAGGTGAATGGTTAAGCAAATGTGGTACAGCATATCCACGTAATGAAATACCACTCAGCAAAAAAAGAATCTACTGGTAATACAGTGTGGATGAGTATCAAAAACATTACACTCAGTAAAAGATGTTAGAACAAAGAGTACGTCATGTCTGATTCCATTCATATGGAATGCTAGAAATAAAATCTACAGTGACAGAGAGCAGATCTGTGGCCACCTGGGGCCAAGGTAAGCAGAAGGATTAACTGGAGGGGCAAAAGCACATATTTTGGGATCATAACAATTTTCTGTATCTAATGACGAACGATAGTTATAGAAGAACATACATGTGTCAAAGCTCAAACTACATACACTAAACACACCCTTAAGTTAGTTTTTTAAAAAGATTTAAGTTGAGAATAGTGCTAATTTTAGAACCACTACTGGAATCAAGAGCTTCTACCGTTCATTCTGCATACCTTTATTCTCCAGTTGTCACCAACATCCTCCTTAATTCGGCTTAACCATGACTCGTTGAACCAAGCTACATCACTAAAACAAAAATACAAGTGCTAAACATTAAAATGTTTTTATAACATGAAAAATACCAAATTTAATCAACAGCTGATGAAGCCTGTCCTTAATAAGAACAGCAAATACTATTTAAAAGACCCACTAATTTTATTTTTATTCCTAAGGATTTATTTTGGAATTTCTCATAATAAATTGCTTAAGTTATTAACATATTCAATATAAAAAAACCTTCAGTAAATATCTCATAATGCAGGAAGATATAAAAGTCTCAATTGTAAAGGGGGAAAAAAAAGAAAACTAACGTTTTAATGTGTCTACTATGTATCAAGCACTGTGCTTATTTTTCCATATTACTTCATTCAAATATCATAGTTCCTTGAGCAAAGGATCTATTATTCTCAATCTTATTCATCAGAGAACTAAGGATAAGAGAGCCTAACTAATTTGCCCCAAGTGACACTAGTATCTGGCAAAGCCCAAAACAAATCTATCTGACTGTAACTGAGCATGAGTGTATCGAGAGATCTACAAGGACAAATTTAGTTTTAAGCTGTTAAAGGTTAAGTTCTATTGATACTGAAAGGCCAAGACAAAGAACCACTACCTTAAATATTTACTTAATAAGGTCTTGAAGAATAAAATTTAACTATAAATAGTGAACTATAGTAATAGATTATATTCTAAATGTTTGGATGCTTGCTCTGAGTAAGGTACTGGACAAGATTAATCTGAAGATGAATATTTTACTATTCTGACTTTTTGAGAGATAGCTATTAAACAGGGGACGTAGAGAGCACAAGTAACCATACTCAAAGGAGAATGTGATAAATGCTTTAAGGGTTGAGCCAACACTACTAAATCACAGAATATACTGCCCGAAGTATTAAAGGTCTAAGCAAAATTTTTACTTTACAGATAAGGCAACTAAAGTGAGAGAAGAAATTAAAGGAATTCTTTTCCAAGGCAGTATCTTGAATTTAAAAACACAAAGCTGAAATTAGAACACAATGATTAACTTTTCAGAAATCATTCTGCCTCAGATGATCTAATACAGAAGGTATCACTTCTGACTGGAGTAACCGAAAATGGCTTTATCATTTTTAATTCATTTATTTAGAATTTTAACATTTTCTTTTGAGCAAATTAATGTTTTATGTTCAATTTTACCAGATGCTAAGGCTGCAATTACCAAAATAATTTGGCTAAATGTTTCTAACCAGGTATTTACCTGAAAAGACTGAATTTAGTTAATGAGTCAAAACTGTCAATGTAAATTTACTTTCTCTTGACGTGAGATTAAGTAATAGAGGTATGCCAGTTGTGATGGTTAATTTTATGTGCCCACTTGGCAAGACAACTGTACCCATATGTTTGGTCACACATGCTCAGAGGCAGTGAAGATATTAGATGAGCTTAACATTTAAAACAGTAGACTCTGAGTAAAGCAGATTACCCTCCATAATGTGGGTGGGTCTCATCTATCAGTTGAAGGCCTTAAGAAAAAGACTGGGGGCGGCCAGATGGCTCAGTTGGTTAGAGCGCGTGCTCTCAACAAGGTTGCTGGTTTGAAGCCCACAAGGGATGGTGGGCTGCGCACTGCCCCACCCGCAACTACCCTGTTTCCCCGAAAATAAGATCTAGCCAGACCATCAGCTCTAGTGCATCTTTTGGAACAAAAATTAATATAAGACCCGGTATTATATTATATTATATAAAACCCTGTCCTATATTATATTATAATAAGACCACGTCTTATATTCATTTTTGCTCCAAAAGACACATTAGTGCTGATGGTCTGGCTAGGTCTTATTTTCTGGAAAACACGGTAGATTGTGTACTCTAGCTGCAACACCAATACCTCCAGAGATCTCTAGCCTGCTGGCTGCCTACTCTGGATTTTGGACTTGCCAGCTTCCACAATCATGTGAGCCAACTTCTTAAAACAATCTCCGTGTGTGTGTGTGTGTGTGTGTACACACCACATCCTACTGTGCATATACAAATCTTACTGGTTCCATTTCTCCAGAAAACCCTGACTACAACACCAGTTTTCTGACCGTAAAAACAAATCTTCATATATGCTTCTATAATTACGTTGTAATTACATTTAGGAAATGGATCTGGAGGTAACCTAGCTTTTCTTCCTTTTGTCTTGCATTCTTCCTCATCTTCCTTTCACCCCAAAGCAACTTTAGGCCTATGCTTAGTCTGCTCAGACTGCAGACAAATGCACAGACTGGGTAGCTTAAACAACACAAATTTATTTCCTACAGTTCTGGATGCTGGGAAGTCCAAGATTAAGATGTCAGCAAAATAGGTTTCATTCTGAGGTCTCTCTTCTCTTTGCTTCTAGGTGCCCACCATCTTGCTGTGTGCTCACATGATCTCTTCTTTGAATGTTTGCAGTTACAGTGTGATCTCTGATGTCTCTTTTCTATAAGGAGTCGAATACTAGTGGCTCAGAGCCCCACTCCTATCACCTCCCTTAGCCTTCCTTCCTTCCTTAGGGTTCTGTCTCCAATATAGCTACACAACAAAACCTTACAGTTGGGGCTTCAACATAGGGATTTCGAAGGAGCACACATTCAGTCCATAGTACTTTCACTGACAAAGACTTTCTAACTTCTCCATAAAAATACATCTCCTGCTTTCTTTCTTATAAACAAACCCATCCTTCTCAATTATATTGACAGCCAAACTTTCGCACCATTAAACTTGATAGCCAACCTCAGAACTCTCTGGACATATCCTTCCTTTACGCTTTTGCATTGCCACATGTAGACAGATGTCTTAACTAGACTCTTGGCCCCAACAATTAGCTCCTTTTCTTATATTCTCTAGAACTTCAGTGAAACTCAGGGGCACCAAATAAGAAGAGAACATGAGACTAAGGAAGTAAAATATGGTCAAAACGTTTTATAATGAAACTAGGTAAGAATCAGTACACAATTATTTTTTTAATTCTACCTGTAGTATTTCTCTTCAATAATTTTACCAACTAAACACAGGTAATAATGTCCACTGGTTACTATATATAACATAGTTGTGTTGTTTCAATGGACAACCTGACATTATCCTTCTTGAATAATCAAAAGGCCATCTGTGCTTAACACAGCAAATTGTGATCTGTAATTTGAACACGCACACCTGGCCTTTCATTTATTAAGACCCCAAAGTACACCTCTATCAGGAGGGAATCAAGATACTAGATTTCAATTTTTACAGCAGACTGGGAACACTGACTTTAGAGTGAGGTCCAACTGATACAAATCCCAGCTTTGGTATTTACTCATTACTTGACTTTATATAAGTCATTGCACTTCTCTGAACCTCTGTTTCCTCATCTACAGATTGAGGATAAAAATAATGTCTACCTCATAGAACAGTAAAAAGAAAAATAACATGTACAGCGATACAATAATGTCTTATATTTAGTAAATAATCACACACTGGCTATCATGATTTATCATTTGAAATGCTCAACTAACAGCTGAATGAATGAATGAACAAATATGTGTAGGATACTTGAGGTCTCTGAATATTCTACATTCTCTGTATCATTCTTCTCCCTCTTGCAAAAATGTCTAGTCAAAGACAATAGAAAAAAGCAGAAAAGTTATCTGGTGCTTAAAGTGACAAAGCTAGCCTTTCTTTTAGGGGAAGTGGCATGCAATATTTATAGTTGTGTGTTGAATTACATCCCTCTAAAAAATATGTTCAAGGCTTATCCCCTGGTTCCTCTGTGTAAATGTGACCGTTTTTGGAAATAGGGTCTTTGCAAATGTAATCAGGTTGATAAGAGGTCATACTAAATTAGGAAGGGCCCTAATACCATATGACTGGTGTCCTCCCAAGAGGAGAAGGCACACAGACACAGAGAGAAGACGGCTGTGTGAAGATGGAGACAAAGAATGGAGTTATGCTGACACAAATCAAGGGATGCCTGGGGCTACCAGAAGCTAGATGAAGTGAGGAAGAATCCTGTTCTAGAGGCTTTGGAGAGAGCATGGCCCCTTTGATTTGGGACTTCTAACCTCAAGAACAAGGAGAGAACAAATTCTTGTTGTTTTAAGCCACCCAAGTCTGTGGCATGTTGTTACAGCAATCTCAGAAAACATACAGTTGTGGTTATGGTTTTCCCCACGTATTTTTTAAACAACAATAACTCTGGGCCCTCATTTCATTTCATTACTTACAAGAATACGTGCCTCAGGTAAATAATGAAAGAACAACATATTAAATTTTGCTACTTCCTTAAAAAGCAAAATTTCCCTTCTCAACTTCAGTAACAACTTTGATGCAATTTGATGTCAGAATAGCTATTAATGGAATACATAATAAACTAACATTTATAAAGTGCTTTGAAGTGTTCCAAGAAATACAGTAACATTTGCCCTTTCAGCAGGGATATGATACACTGACCCAACTAGAGGAAAACATATGTTGTTAAGTGTCAGTCACTCTCTGGATCTAGACTTCTGAAAAGCTATACAAAGATGGAAGAGGGTTCTAAAAGAAAAACAAATTTAAAATGGCCCTTAAATGATAAGGAGACTTAGATATTTAACTACATGCAAAAACAGGCAAACAAAATAAGAGATTTAGGCCCAATTTTAGGTCATTGTCCTTCATTATATAAAGAAATAGAGTTTTCTGATTGGTTGGCTATTTTATTATTCCTCCAGAAAAGCTATTAGAAGACAATAAGAGACAAAGAGAGACTGAGAAGAAAACTCAGAGACAGAGGGTCAGCAATAACAGCAGAATCCAACAGATTATGAAAAAGTGAGTTGATGATAAAGGATACAGTTTAACTACTAATAAAACTGACCTGACCCTACTCTAAACATCAGGTATAGTGCTACAGTGTAGGAGATCAAAGAGCCATATACATCGTATCATAGTAAAAATAAGTCTCTTCTATTGTCCTTTGTTATCAAGTTACCAAAGCCACCACAATATATTTAAATGACATCTTCAGATGGCACTGTTGAAACGAGTGAGTACACACCAGCATTAGTTCCGTACCAGCCACAATGTAGCTGCATCTAAACCAATACCCAGAACATACTGCAATGAGAAAAGGCCAGGTGTAAATTATAATGACAAAAAACAATGATGACTTTCCCAAATCATCAAGAAAGAAAGAAAAAAGAACCATGTTTAGAATGCTTAGCTCTGACCAATTAAATCACTTTGAAACCAATCAGGGTATGAATAAATAAAATATTTAAGAGACATCTTTAAGAAAGCATGGAAGTAAGGCATATTTCAGAATGACTTCCAAAAAAAAAAATTAACATGTTAAGTTTGTCTTTTAAAGTGTTAATCTTGAGTTAACTACAAAATCTGTCCATTCAAATTAGATCACTTTATTAGTTAAGGTTCCCCAGCATTTGAAACTTCAAATTTCATTTATGCGTATATATCATTTGATTATTGGTGGGTTGATACAATTAACTATTAGTTCCAACATAGATTTTGAAATTTAATATTTTCTCCAAATCCAGTATTTTGTTTCAATTATCTCCAAAATAATAATTTCCACCCAGTGATACCTTCAAATGACAACAGTATAACTGAAGGAAGCCTTATAAGTAATTATACCATTCACTTAACCTGTTCTTTTCCCAGTTACTGTAACTTGTGAACATGATCAGAACAAGTTTAAAATTAACATTTTTGGAATAGACAAGAGTCCTGATTGCTCATTTAATTAACATGTATCATTTAATTAACATGAACAAAGACTAATCAGGTGATAACTTTTTTGTTCCCTAGATGCAAGAAGGCCTTGGTACCATATGCTTGCCATCACTGACTAGGATGAAGTTTCAGCAACCTTTAGAATACACGTTTTTGTCCTTGGTATTGGGTTTACAATTCTTTCAGGAAGAGCCTGGACTAGTACTTACATTTGATGAAGAACCTGTGCCATGGCAACTCCATTAGTCAGCTGTTTCACATCTTGACAAGGTGCAGCAGTATTGAATGTCTGCAGCTAAAATGACATAAAGTGAATAACTTTACTGCCTCTTTATTACCTACAGAGTGACACCGCTCCCCTCAAATATATATATGAACACTAGAGAGAAAGATCACTTAAAACTGCCCTGTTTTGTTTAAAATCAGATGCTACCAAACAAATAAAACTATACTACTGTGTATAAGACCTAGCTGGACAATCAGCTCTAATGCGTCTTTTGGAGCAAAAATTAATATAAGACCTGGTCTTATTTCACTATAATAAAAGATGGGGGTCTATATAATATAATATAATATAATATAATATAATATAATATAATACAATACAATATAACATAATACTGGGTCTTATATTAATTTTTGCTCTAAAAGATGCATTAAAGCTGATTGTCCAGCAAGGTCTTATTTTCGGGGAAACATGGAAATAAATTTCTGTGGCTGTGTAATATTTCTATAAAAATAATAAACACTTAACATTTCACAAAATCATTAAAAATTATACCTACAACAGTCAAATATAATGATGTATGAAGAATAACATCAGAAAAAGAACTTTGAGATAATCTAACATTTGCAAATTAAAATTTCACTCATATCATTTGGTAAGAAAACAAAAGGCTAGAAATGTCAAGCCTTAAAACTACTAAGTTTATCAATGAACTCTAAAATAAGGCAGGACTTCTGCCTGCTATCCAACAATCAGCCTTAGGATATGAACAGTCCAGCACGCACCATGTCAAGTTCTTTCTACCTAGTTTGGCTTTAGACATTACAACTGTTCAAATCTCTCTTTGTTAAATATTCATGTACATATTAAAAACAGAAGTTAAATGTTGGCATCTTTTTCTAATAAGCACACACAAGTCTAGAAAAAATTTTAAAAGGCAAATTACAAGAGCTAAAATGGATCATATACTTTCTAGAAATTTAATCCCAACCCATAATAATCTTAAATTAAATAAACTATGATTCTTTTTTACCATACATATTCATCTTCTTTACTATTCAATTACAATTTCTTAGTTTTCCATTTGATCCAATAAAATTTTCTCCTACCATAATCCATCTTTAGTGTTTTTGTATATTTTGAGATTCTACAAATCTCTCTCCCTTATCATAGTACAACACTGAGTAACGGCATAGACAAACTAAATCTAGCCAGTTAATTTCAAAGTACATAAAGACACTTTACTGAGCTCCTACTCTATGTGGGGCACTGTATTAGAGGCTGGAGTTGCGAAGGAAAATCCCTAGGTTTTTTCCCTTAAGTAGCTTCAATCAAGAGTTAAGGAGAGGAGAAAAAGACATGAATCAATTCTAGAAAATGCCATTTGTACTCCCACAATTGTAGTATGCACAAAATGTTCTGAAGTATACCAGTCAACTAATCGAACTAGGGCTTTTATTTAGGAAAGACTTCTTAGAGGTGATTCCTGAATGAAACATCTTGTGTAAAGAAAGGGCCAGGGGAAGGAAACTTCAGGAAACAGGAACATGATAAAAGCACAAATACATGAAGAGACAGTATTTTTAGGCAACGCACAGTTAGTATTACTGGATTTCCAGTGCAAAGGGGGGGCGGGGGGGGGCGGGAGGAGGTGACAACCAAAGGGGTTTAAAAAAGTCATGGGCCAAGACTCTGAAGGGTCATTGACAAAAAGCTTGGTCCATACTTAATGGTATCATCTATATAATGGAAAACAGCTCAATAGTTTCCACCTCACATGATGGTTTTCAGAATTAAATGAATTAGCAGTGTCCTCAGGCCAGTGCCTGGCACATGGTACAAGCTCAACAGCTGTTAGCACATCAGCTATGAGCCAGGGTTTCTCAAAGTGCGAGGTCTAAGAACAATACGTATCACAATCTCCAGACGTAGTAAATCAGAAAATCCCCAAATGATTCTTAGGCACATCATTTTTTAAGAAAAATTGCTCTGGGTGATGAAGAATCACCGAGGAATAATAAAGAAGAGAGTGGGAGAGTGACATCTTTAGTCTGTTTGCGATAGCAGCTACAGTGACACAGAGAATGGGACAGAATAGCTTTATGCTTGAATCAGTTAGAAGGCTCCTGCAAAGGTTTTTTTGATGAAATGGATAGCTTGGAGATAATTAGGGAAACGCTGAGAGAACAGGATGAATTCATGGAATATTCAAAACAGAAAATAAGAAGGATTTTTGCCATTGGGTGGATGCACAGGGCATCTTTAAAAGGAAGATAATCATATACTTTCAGGTAAACTGTGGCTCCCACTTTTCAACCCTTCCTACTTACACTTCACATCTTTATCTTTTTACAAAATGGATTTGATTAGTGATTTTAAAAGGATAATTTCTGAGACACAGATTATTAGGCAAAATAGTAAAGAAATACATAAAATGAAAATCTGTACTAAGTCGTTGCCTAGTTGCCCACCATGCTCAGATTAAGATCAATTTCTCCTTCTTACAGCCACGGAAATTGGAGTGTCTCCTGGAAGTTGTTAAACTAGCTGCAAAATAAATTAGATAATAGAGAATGTAATTTCATTTGGCTAATTTGAAAGGCTTTATAACCAAGAAGAGTGGATAAATTAAAAAGCTCGTTGGGGGTGGGGGACGGGCAAAGCAGAAGGACAAAAAAAAAAAAAAGTATTCTTTCACACTATTCATAGAAATGAAGAGGCAAAAGTCTTTTCAGTGAGTGACCCAAAAAACACAGAGAGGGTTTCTATCACTAAGTACAGTATTCTGGCAAATAACCATCTTACTTTCTTATTTTTAAATAAAGCAAATAATCAGAAATGTGGACTGATAGCCAACAAAAACTCAGCCTTAGGTCAACTCTATTGTCATATTCTCCTCCGCTAGCTGCTCATTTCAGAAAGATCATTGTTTTGAGTTTTAAGATCATCATAAAACGTTTCAGCCTTTAATATTCTTTGTTAATTTGGGTTTTAGTCTTTCCTGTGCCTGCCTGTCAAAGTCAAAAAAATTCAAGAACCAAGAGAACCACTGGAAAAAAAAAAATAATAATCTGGTCCAGTCCTCCAATTTTATTGGTGAAAGTACATTCTAGAGATTTAAAATTTTCACAGAATCAAGAGGCAGAATTAAACTTATCTTCATACAAATATTTCAAACTCTTATATACTCCCTTCCCCATTTAAATGATGCCCAAATTTATCTTTCAGCCCTGAATTTTTTGCTAAGGAGCAGTATAACATTTCTAAGAACTAATTATTTCAAGGTGAGTTCCAAATCATGAAACATAACTTTTTAAAAAACTTCCAAAAGAGTCGTCTCTTCACCTAACCAAATGTTCCTGATGACTTCTCCACTCTGTTAATGGTGGTTCTCCTGTCCTACAACAATGTCCAGTGCTGAAAGCACAGTTTACTATCCTCGTCTCACCTCCAAGATTTGGTCCCATCCTAACCTTTTAATCTTCTATTTCCTACTACTTTCCCTCCACATGCAACATTACTTAGCATGGGAGGAAGCACATTAACAGAGCAGGGATATGACAAACATGTGTCCCACTACCTCCTTTCAATCTATCCTCAAAGGAGACCATTTACATTACCGCTAGGGTTTCTTCCCTGAGTCTGGAAAACTCGTTTCCGCTCAATCCTTTATGATACAGTTAAAAATTCACCCGTATCCACAAAACCCTACGTACTGAATGGTGAAATACTGGTTTCTGAAGTCAGGAACAAGACAAGGACATTTATTATGACCACTTTGATTCAATGTTGTATTGGAGATGCTAGCCAGTTCTTGGTCCTGGGGATAGAGCAGAAAACAGGTCAGACAAGGGCTCTGAGCCTGAGGAGCAAACCGAGTGACTTCAGAAGGTGTTACAGACACAACAGAAAGGGGTTAACGGGTTACAGTGGGGTAGGAGTGCAGGACAAGTAGGTCATTCACTGTCACTCACAGTCTCTCTGAAAAGTGACAACAGATCCAAGAACTGAATGGTGAGAAGCCTGCCAGCCACTGGAAAAACTAGGAAAATATTCTAGGTAGAGAGAGAATAAGTTACAAGGCCTGATATATTAAAAAAATAAAATAAAAAGCTTAACTTCCTCAAGAAATATAAAGTCAATGTAGCATAGTGGACATGGAGGATCGTGGCCTAAGGGGAGTTTGGAGAAATTTAGAGAGGGAGAGGGAACATCAACAATGCAGGGGCTGGCAAAGGCCGCACAGGACAGGGAAAGTCACTGAGAAAGAAAAGTTCACTGGGAGGTAAAGAAAAATCGAGAGACAGGTACCCAAGAAACTAAGGCAGAAGATAACTTCACAAAGGAACCATCAAATAATACATAGTTCCTGTCAGCCAGATCAAGTATATAAGTAGAGGTCTTAGAGAAAGGAAGCTCAAGTAGAGTGGCTTGAGGAAGTGAACGAAAGTTCAAGAAGTATAAAGGATGAGTACAAAAAACAAAAAAATTGACTATAAGCGAAGGGGAAATACAGTGTGGTTTTAATAGGGAATGGTGGCTCTTAGTTCTTTTTAAGATAGGGAAGGTTTGAGCAAGATTATATGTAGAGAGGAAGGAGTACATGGAGAGAAAGAAGCTGTAAACACAGAAAGATACAGAGCAAAGTTTTAGAAAAAAATGGAAGCAATGGGATCTGGAGTCAGAGCCAAAGACAGAAGTCATTTTCTTGAGGAGGAGAAGAGCTCAGCACTCCAACAGGGTACTGATGAAAAGTTTGCAAAGAGAAATGTGAGAGAAACTGTGCGGTTATTCTTAATCACAAAGCCGGGCAGTATTTTGGGAATGGGTGGATTTGACTGTAGCAGCATTTGTAGAGGCAACAACAGTCTGCATAATAATTCATTTTCTCTACAGTGTTTCAACAGCTTGAGTGAACTGGAGTATCATAGGTTTGGTTATACAACCAGTTACACTCTGTCATCTATGATTCCTTATCATTTGGTTTATAACATTTTTCCAGTTTTTTAAAAAAATTTCCTTCCATTATAAAAATACACAGCTCTGCTTACTACTCCAATTAAAATGGAAAGTTCTTTGATTATTCTTGATACCATGTTTCCCCGAAAACAAGACCTAACAAGAAAATAAGCCTAGCATGATTTTTCAGGATGACATCCCCTGAACATAAGCCCTAATGCGTCTTTTGGAGCAAACCTTAATATAAGACCCGGTCTTATTTTCGGGGAAACATGGTATCTGTGTTCCTCAGTGCCTTATACAAAGTAGGAATTCAGTAAATACAGGTTAAAAGAATGGATACAGTCACATAATACTGTATTTAAAAACATTGCAATACAATTCAAGAAAAACCTATGCTTCTCCACCACTTCATATGTAAGTCAATGACATCATAAAGACTAGGTTTACTACACTTAAGTCAGATATTTAGGGCAACAATGTAACAGATTAGGACACACCCTTTAATTGGCAATTTGTTTGAAATCACATCATTAAAAGCAATGTTGCCTTGTTTCATGCAGTCTTAAATACAGCATCTAAACCCCAATACTTATTTTAAATGAAAATACAGATAAACAGTGAGCTAACTACTTTTAACCCAAAAACTTTAGGTACTTGCATTCCACTTAAAGCAAGCCGTTTATCTCTAACGTGTAAAAGTTGCTTTAAATTAGTTATTTCCAATAACTGCATAACTGCCAGAAACCTTCCCTGACTTCTCCTTCTTTTGAATTACATGCATTAGGTGATCACTTGGGAATCTCATTAATTAATTACCGCCTCTTGATCCAGTCTGTTCACATTCCATTCTGCACACACTCCCCTACACAAAACTACACAACTGGTTTGGGGATGGGCGTCATTATGGACCCCTTGTGGACCACCGAGCACCAACCTTGCCCAATATGGGTTAGAAATTACATCATGCCATCTCTCTTAACTGCTGAGCCTTCCAAAAGGTCATTTTGCTGACCGAATACTGGGACAGATCCTGCCTGTCCCAACACAACACAAACTAACAGAAATACGAAGCATAAAGGACAAAAATGCCACGTCGTTTTCTTTAAAGAAAATGCTTGTCCATTAGAGGTGAGGGGCAGCGAGAAAAAGGGAGTATGAATTCCCACCCTCAACATATCTTTTTCTCCACGGAGGAAATACGTATAAACATCTCTTCTAAGCAGCTTCTACAAAATCCGATGTCCTGGGGTCGTGGAGAACCATTTGGGCCTAAAACCACGTCCTGGCCACCAGTGTACAAGTAGAGCAAGGTGGTTGGGGTGGAAGGGAGGTTTTCGGAGGGGGTCTTCAGTCTCAAGTGGCATCAAGATCCCCACGGGAAGGCTGCACAGCAAACGGAAGGCGAGGGAGTGTGATCCAGAAAGTCTAGGGCTTGGGCGCGCGCGGGACAGGAGAAAATGGGAGCGGGGCAGTACAGCGGTCGGACGCTAGACTACAGTCTACAGCTGTCACGAGCACGTCCAGGGGTTTAAGACAAACCTCCTCCGTCCCGCCCCTCCGAGTTGCCTTCCCCTCCCCCGCCCCAGACACGTACACGTACACACACACACACACACACACACGCGCGCACCTGCCCCGCGGCGCGACCCGCAGGTGGCCCTCTGGCGGTCCAGGACGCCAGGAGGCGCGGAGGCCAAGGCGCCGAGTCCGCGGCGCCAGCGGCCCCGGGTACTCCTCAGCCTCACCTGGGGATAACCGGACGCCCGGGTTAACGCGCCGCGCCCCCTCGGCCCCCCTCGCCCCTCCGTCCTCACCCAGATGATGAGGCTGTCGCACAGCTGCAGCTCGGACTGCGGAAGCGGCTGCGTCTCGTCCATGGCCGGGGCTGCAGTCCAATACTCCGCTGACCCCGACACCTCCCCTCCGCGATCCTGCAAGAGCCGGCGTCGACGTCCTGCTCGCCCACCGGTGAAGCTCAGCGGCCAGGCCCAGCGCCCGCGCCGTTCACGCGCGAAGCCTCGCGCAGCCGACGTCACCGGCGTCACCCCCTCCCCAACACCACCCCCGACCCCGCCCCTCCCGTCCCGCTGTCCGCCCCCTCCCCGCCGGGCCCGGCCGGGCAGCAACGCACCTGAGCCCCGCCTCCTTCCTCCCCACCTTACCCCTCCTCTCCCCGCACCCACTACTACACACCTCTCCCCACCGCCCTGAGTGACCTGGGCACGCACCAGTCATAAAGAAGGTAGGTGCCTGAGAGGCGGGAGGGGCGGGGAGGGGGCGGGAAGATCGGGAATAGGTTGCGCAGGAGGGATTGCTGATTGGACGCGCCTTCTGGACCAATCAACGTAAGACGAGACTGAGCCTCCTGGAGCGGACAGGGGTGGGTGGAGAGGGTTTTATGACCTGGCAGGTGCAGTGAAGGCGGGGGTGGGGAGCGCGCGTGCGCGGCGGGGCGTTAGAGAAGCGGACAGTCGCCCAGCCCCAAGGGCAGAAGTGGCAGCGGGGTCTCTAGCGTTTGTAGGGTCTGCTGAGGTAGTTCCTAGCTACACCTGTGGAGACTCACACTCGGCTTGCTTAATAGATTCTACCCTTAACATAAAAACCAGTCGTGATAGGGAGAGCTGATAATCTACCAGGCACTCATTGGAAAATGATATTTTAATTTGCAGACGTGGCAAACAAATGTGTTTTCTACGGGGGAAAAATACCATAAAGCTGCTTAAATAAGCGCTCTCAAGATTACAAACTGTGGGCAATTTTATTTTAAAAGGGGCAAAAGGGATGACCATTTTCAGGTAGAAAAATGAAATATTGTAGTTTTCAAAAAAACATGGAGGATATCAATGTGCAATGCTTCCTTTGGCGATTCAAAACCAGTCTTTCCTGAGAAATGTTCTTGGGGAAAAGGTGGCACAATTTGGAAGCTCTCCAAGGTACTGATATATGGCTTACGCAATTGAAATGGACTAGAATATTCTTAGTCTTGCTGTTGATTTCCACCACTTCACTCATTCATAAACTCATCAATTCATGCTCTGTGTAAAAAACGCAGCTGGCTCATTTATATTGCTGCATCTTTATATTTAGACACTGAAACTTTTAAACTGATGGATGACTGTAACTAAAAGCCCCTAAATGTAAATCAGTCTCCTTCTAAAAATACAATACATGGATTTGTCATCAAGTCCCTTAACATTATTCCAGAACTTTCTTTCCCCATGTGGAGTCATTTTATGTCTGGACACTAGCAACATTGGCAATAAGACTTAATGAAAAGTAAATGATCTAGAAATTGAAGACTTGGTCTGAGTCTTGACTTTACTCCCCACAGCTTTCTTCTGTGAAACCTACCCTCCACATTCCTAAAATAATGCCAATGACACTAACATGCCCTGTCTATGTCACAGGCAGGCAAAAAATGATAATGGATGCGGAAGAGTTTTATGAATTTAAAACTCCTTTGCAAACATGACTTACTGCAATCATCTATGCTTAGAAGCACATGAGGACACATCACTAAAAGCTGCAAGTGATTGAACTATTCAAAATATTTCAGAAGAGTAACTGGGGGCAATTGAATTATCCTGGGCTCTGTATAGAGAATAGATCCTCGGAGAACGATGTCCAGTTCCCTTCATGATACTAGATCTAATGGGAAATGTGCAAAGGACGTGATCAATGAATTCAAAGAAGAAATACAAATATTTCAAACAAATATGAAAAAGTTAGAATAATGCAAAACATGAATCACTGAAATAAAACACCAAAGAATAATGCCAAGAAGAGTGAAGCACACTTTCATACACAACTGGAACAAGCATTTTAGAAAGTTTTTTCATCATTATCAAGAAACTTTAAACTATACATACTATTTAAACCCATGATTCCGTAGTTCCACTTCATGTCATACATTCTATTGAAATCACCAAAAATGCAGTCAAAGGTTATGAACCTTTATATGCAATATGTATTGCAATTCTATATATACTGATCAATACATGTCCAATAAGCAAGAAGGGTTAACTACATTATAGCAAGTTCATAAGGTAGAGTATTTGGCAATTAATAAAAATAATGGTTTGGAGAATATTTGATAACAATAAAATTTTCATGATATGTAATATTAAATTAAAAATTTACATATAAAAGTATGAGTCATAAGATTTCAACATTATAAATATTACATATGTATTTAATATGTGCACAGCAATAAGGCAAATATTTGTCACACTACTATGTCACTTTATGGATAGTTTCATCATTTTCTGTAATCTTATATTTTTCAATCTTTCTGCAATTACTTGTATCACTTTCTAATCAGAAAAAAATATATCAAAAGAAATGCCTAATACATGTAGGCTATCATTTTCCATCTACTGGCGTTCATTTCTAAAAGTTGGCATCCATATTTGGACAGTTGAATGGAACTAACTTTTAAACACTTCTCATGGGATTGTAAATTGGCACAATTTTTCAGAAAATTTTTTGACAATATATATCAAGAGTCCTTATAATGTTCAAAGCCTTTAAGCCAATAATTTTACTTCAGAATCTATTCTAAGAAAATAATCAGCTGCCTACAAAGTTGTTGATTGCGGTGCTAGTTATCAAAGCAAAAAAAGAAACAGCTATTAAATGCCTGAAAGAGGAGTGATTAAATACATTATGGTATATCTATACAATGAAATATATTGTAGCTATTAAAACATTTTGAAAGAAGTTTAATTACTCAGGAAAATTCTTACAAAATATTGTTCAAAGAAAAAAGTGATGATATAAATCTTTACATACAGTCTGGATTTTTCTCTCTGTCTCTCTGTGTGTCTGTCTCTCTCTCTCTCTCTCTCTCTCTATATATATATATATATATATATATATGAATATATATATACATATATGTGTATATATATGTATATATAATGTGTGTGTGTGTGTGTGTGTGTATAGACACAAGAAAGAGAGAGGCTAAAGGAAATAACCCAAATGTCCATAGATTTATGATGATACCTAGGTATTAGAATAATGGATACGTTTTTACCTTCTTTGTATTTTACAGTAATTTTGACATTTTCTAAAGTAATTTTATTACCAGACCAAAAACAAACAACAAAAAAGAAACTAAAGGCTAAAAATGATAAAGTTGTGAATATGGTCAGATCTCAACTGTAGAATACATATAAGAATACACAGACATCTATGTTATCTGTACAGAGATTGAGAAGAGAGTTGGTTAACATTCAGCACCAATTTAGAGCTATAGAGATTTGATACCCCTTCTTATTGCCTGGGTGATCTTGGGCAAGTCACATAAGCCTCAGTTTCATTGAGCCTCAGTTTCAGTCTCTGTAAACTAGAATAATACTTGTATATTTCTGTGTATTTTTATATTGGTTAGGGATATTTTTGGTGGTACATGGGAAAAATCAAATTAGGTAACTTTATAAAAAAATCGTTGTAAGAATATGAGAAAGATCAGAGATTCAGAGGAAAATGTGAGGAACTCATCATGAGAAAGGGCAAGTCACAGAGCAAGCTCCTCAGTTCTAGTAGCAAAACTATGGAAAGTCTTTTTGGGACAGTACTACCTGGATGAATAGGATAAAGTAGTTGCTAAGTCTTTCTGTGTAATTCTGTTCAAGATGCAAGTTCCAGGGAGGACATCTGATTGGTTTATCATGGAATGTGTATCGAATCCTTTAACACAAGAGGATAGAACAACTAGACTGGCTACCTCACTAAGAGTGCAAACCCAAGGTGAAATCATGAGATGGTTGCCCCATGTAGAAGGAGGGTGGGGAGATGAGTGCCTCCTGCAGACAAAACCAAAAACAATTCTCTCCACATAATCTCATAGGATTGTTGTGGAGAATCAATGTACATAAATTCTTAACAGAAATCCTAGCTCAGTATAGTTGATCAATACATTTTAGCTATTATATACAGTGTGTATGGTCGTGTGTGTGTGTGTGTGTGTGTGTGTATGTGTGTACTGATTTTAAAAAAAAAGAACACCTGAAATAAAATATATTAAAATATTAGTAGAGGTTATTCATGATTATTACTTTTTTCCAATTTCACAAAAATGGACAAATATTACTTTTTCAATTAAAATAAAACCAAGCTATTTTTAAGAGAGAGAAAAACAGGGTCAGGATGAGATTTTAAGCTCTGAATTGGGTTGAAAGTAGATGGAGAAATAAGAGGAAAGAGTCTCTGAACAGGTGCCTTGAATAGAGGCTCTATTTGTGAAGAGGAAAGCTGTACCTTGCACAAAGAAGTAATGAAATGAAGAAACAGAGAATCTAAGGTTTTCCTTGTTGATACTTAGATACTCTGAATGGCTGAAGGTACCATGTATCCCTGAAAATAAGATCGGGTCTTATATTAAATTTTGCTCCAAAAGACACATTCGGGCTTATGGTCAGGGGATGTCACCCTGAAAAATCATGATAGGGAGTGTTTTCCGGTTAGATCTTATTTTCAGGGAAACACAGTAGACGCTAGCTGGAAGAAAACTCTGACCTGGACAGGCAGAGATTTAGACATTCAGACAGAGTATCCATGCCAGCAGAGAGGCCATATCAGCAGCAAACAGTCCAAGTGGACCTCACCAACAAAGCATTCATTCCTGAAGCAAATGGTTGGGCCCACATATAGAGGATCCTTACAGGATAGCTTAGGTGCAGCTGTCTCTTCCATAGTTTCCCAAACAGAAGTCCTACAAATGTTTTAAGGTGGAAGGAAGGGAGAAGGGATAATTGAAGGGAGAAAAGAAGGAGAGAGAAAGGAAAGAATTCCAACATAGGCTAGATCTCAGCAACGAAGAGATAGAAGAAGCTAGAATGATGTGAGATCCACCACAGAGATCAACTTGGTTCTCTGGATGATACCAAGAGTTGCCTTCAGTCCACAATATCCAAGAAACTATAGCAAATTCAGGCTACATCCGGTCAGCATCACGGTCCACAGGCAGTTAAATGCAATAGCAGACACTTCTAGACTGTGAGGATTTGCAGAATCTTAGAGAAACTTTGCAATAATAGTGTCCAGGCCCTGGGAAAGGAGGTTTGCAAGCCCTAGACAGAGTCCCAGGGAAGAAAGACAGTGACCAAAATTGGTATTTTAAAACAGTTTCTAGTTCTTAGGTCTGTGATTGCAGTGTGCACAAGTGCCTAGCTCTATTAAATACTGTAGTGCGCTTCGAGAAGCATGACCAATCCCAGACACTAACCGTGCTTTAGCCTTCTGTCTGGGACAGAATTGATTTGGATATTCAGTGGGTCTGAGCCTTTAGGTGATGAATTGGGACAGACATAATCCCCTCATGTTTTCAGCCAGTGTGAATGCTGAGGTAGAGGCTGGAGAAAGGGGATCAAGAATGTAAACTACTTCTCACCGAATACAAAAGGGAATACTTAAGTATTCCTCACTCTGGCCAGGAACTGATGCCTGTTATGAAATTAATGCTCATTAGGAGACTGTGACACTGAGAATCTTGCTTCTGGGGCTTTATAGACTTAAAGAGATTTTATACCACTTAATAAAACTGTCTTTTAATGTAGTTCAGTGCTTGCAAGCGATGTTATCACTAACCTGTTGGACTGCCCAAAGAGAGATTATTATAAGATTCCAGTGGAGAGGTTTAAGCCAAGTTCAAGTTCAAAACAAGGGTGATGGTATCTCAGTCACTGGGGAATGTACATGTGTAATGCAAGGGATTTTAAAATTACACTATCAGCAGAAAAAAATTGCAGGAAGTATACTCTGAGATGGAGATTAGTATGCAGGGGGTTTATTAAGAAGTGCTCTTGTGGATAACAGCTGTGGAAGGGAGGGAAAGGAAGTGGATGTGGGCAGAGGGAGAAAACAGGCTTTGGTGCAGTCCTAATGAGAGTCTCAACCAAGGCCTGCGACCTCTGAAGCTGGAATGGCCCTTCCAAGTTGTCCAAGTTTGGATGAAGGGGGCTTTGTCTTTATGCCTCCATGTTGACAACTCACTGGATGCAGGCTGCCTGGAAAGGTGGCATGACAGCCTAGGCAAATCACAAAGGTTAATGGCTGTCTGCCAACAGCACTCCCAGATGTTGGGGACCTGGGCATCACATCACAGTATCCTCTGAACAGCAGTGGTACTCACCATCATTTTGGGTGGAGGTGGGGATGCCATCACTCAGAATCGTAAAGCATGGTCTCAGACAAAGCACAGACATGTAACCCTATCTGTGGCAACAATATCTGAACTGCAAAGTTAAAATGATCCGAGAGCATCCTTGGATCTTGCACCGAGAAGGCTCCAAAATGGAAACGGGTTGTAGCCACAGTTATAATTTCGTGTAGGGGCTTGGTGTCAAATAATTAAACAGCTGCTGCCTTGGAGAATTTAAAACTGAGGTGCCTGGGGAAACAAAAGTTATAAAAAGATAAATCACATGCAGGGTGATATCAATTATGGGAAACAATGTTTAGTTTGTCCTTTATTGAGTCAAAATGAATATATCCATTTCATTTATTAAGCACATTTAAACTTATCCCAACATTCTAAGTCAAATAAAATTAGACATAATTATTTTATCTTGTTCTAAATAACTCAAATGAGAAAAAATTAATAGTCTAGAGCAAAGTATATATACTATAGTTTATAAAACTGAAAAACAACATGTAACTAACATAGGCATATAGTAAAAATATACTGATAATGTAACCAATCTGAAGTATCATTTAAGCATACAAAATATGTACTTTATATAATCAGTTTACCTAAGTGAATCACCAGATAGGTCATCATTTTATACTCTGTTAGAAGAGATGATCCATGCTTCTTATTCCACTGGTGACCTATTTTTTTTTTATGTACACAATTCCATTCTAATCCATGTAAGCAGATTTTAAAAATAAAGACCAAACACTGACACATAGTAGCTAATCATTTAATCCACAGATGTTTGTCTCTAAAAATCAAACGAAATTTAACTTTACAATATAACTACCCAAAATACTTCCTATTATTTACAAGGTATTGAAAATTAATATTTTAAAACAAGAAGTAAATTTACACTATATAAGTGAACAGTGAGTGCAGGCATGTTCATGAGACAGGATTCACAGAAATAATGATAAGAGCATGATTTCTAAGGAGGACAGGGATCACTGTGTTAGAAATACTGCTTATATTTTATGATAGATTGAGCAAACTAATGGTATTCTGAAACCTCTCCATGTATTTCACCTGAAAATACATTCAAGTGATGTTTGCCTGAAGAGATATATCTCACTCACTCTGCGTGTATTAGATATATAATTTATATAAAATACGTCAGAAAATACCAAATCCTAGAAGGAAATAATTTATCGGATCGTTAAAGGACAGAAGAGGGAAGCTCCCTAACTGTGAGGAATAAAAAGTTGGGCTGTAAGAACAAAGAAAGAAATGCCAGGAAGATGTATGAAGGGTTTGCTGATGTGAGCAGTTGTAGGAAACACCTAGAAATGTAGTTATAGTAAACGAAAATTTTGAAATTAACTAAACAAACAGTACTTCCTAATGTAATTTGGAAATATTTCCCAGAGAGCCTAAAAACAAAACAAAACAAGCACAAATAAATAAAGAAAAAACTGATCAGGGCTTAGCCTTATACAAGAGAGAAGCTGCACATTTCATTAAAGTAGGGGACTTCACTACAATGTTTTGTATGAACACAATTGGTAGGTAACCAAGAAGATATCCAGTCCAGATGCTATAAACAACAACAATAATAATAGTAACTAAAATTTATGGAGTACTTAATAGGTGCTATGTATTATACTATTCTAAGTGCTTTATCTGTAGTAATCCATTTATCCTCAACAATCTGACAAGGTAGGTAATTCTTTTTATTTTATAGACGAAGAAACTGATGCATAAGAGGTACCCAAGTTCATATAATGAATAAGTCACAGAATCTCTTTCCAGATGTGAAGACGAGAATTCTTCTGGGGGAGATCAGAACTGATTTTAAGCTTTACTGAAGTATAATTGATATATAAAATTTTGCATACATATAATAAATGGATATTGATGAGTTTGGACATATGAATATACCCATTATATCATCATCACAATCAAGGTTCTAAAAATATCTGTTACCTCCAAAAATTTCCTTGTGTTCTTTTGTGTTTTGTGGTAAGAACTGATTTTTAAAGATAATCATTGCAAAATAAAATACAGCATGTACAATTCTTCAGTCATTTTTTCTCTATTCTCCTTTGCTGCTGAAACATTTCTTCGGGCAAGTTTCATTTTGTTCAACACTGTGAAGCAAGCGAAGCCATCATGAAATTAATTGTTACCTATCAGAAAATCTGCTGACGGAAGGTTAATGACTACAAGAGATGACTCAGAGATCTTGAGTGTATTAAGTTTTTGACATATTTTACCTGAAGATGAGCTTGAACTATTATTTCAAGTATAATTTTCTCATAAGTGTCTGATGATTTTTCTGAAGAATAATTAATTTGACCATTTTGAGTAAATAACTTGCCTACTCTTGGGAGTATATATATAGATACATGTAGATATATATAGATATATATATAAATACATACATATATATATATCTATATATATATTATGCTCAAAGTTCTTTTTAAGGTTATAGTTGCTACATATTCTCATTCCCCCTCCCCCTCCATATATATATTTCAAGTGTAACAAAAATAATTACCCTTTACCCTTAGATACTTCAGCATATATCTTCTAAGAATAAGGATATTCACTTACATAACCACATATAATGATCACACTTGGAAAATTTACATCAACACAATATTATTATTTAGCATGCAATCTTTATTTATATTTACCTAATTGCCCTCAATTATTTTTTTCTTTCTCTTCCTTTTTTTCCTGTGGGATCCAAAATCAAGGGATCAAGATCATGCATAATGTTTTTTTTCCATGTAGCTTTAGTCTTCTCTCACCTAGTTCAGTTCCCCAGCGTGTGTGTGTGCTGTGTGATAATTCATGACAGCACCAGTTTTGAACAGTAAGATTTATCAGACTGTTGCTTTGTGAATAGATTTGGTTTAACCATTTTTAGCACAGATTATATTACTGTGAGCTCAGTGCATCACATTGGCAGGAACATGGTAACAGATTGTCCAAATTTGAGAGCTGTCACATGGTTAGAATAGGTGTCCACCAGATTTCTCCATCGTAAAGATGTTTTTCTCATTGTAATTACTACGTAATTCGAGACTGTGAATATATGAGTCCCCAAAAGTTTGTTACCCAATGCTTCTAGTATTATTGTTAATTATTGCCTGAATTAATTATTACTGTGGTGGTTTCCTATTTCCATTATTCCTCTTATAAATTAATTGGCATCATTCTGTTTAAAAAAGGAGTTTTTCCTCTTCTCTCCATACCCCCTGTAACATTTTTAAGTGTAAATATGGACTCATAAATTTATTTTTTTATTCAATATGATATAATCCATTCTTGTCACTATTCATTTTAGTCATTAAAATGTCCCAAGTTCAGCCAGTGGGAACCCCTTCAAGTTAGCTTCTGCATAACTCTTCCATATTTCCTGGCACAAGATGTTCCAGGTTCACTTTGTACTTTCCTGTCCTTATCCTGGAATCAGCCATTTCTCCAAGAAGCCCTGGTTCCATTTTGTGGGGAATGGTGTTGAATAAGGCTGAATGTTTTTGACCAGAGCAGGTTCCATTTCATAATTATAATTTCATTCCTTGGACATTAGATTTTAGTCTCTGCTAAGATAAAGACATCCTTGTAAAAACTAAAATATTTAACCTAATAGTCACACTTTATGGTGAAAGTATTTATCTGCACATTTATTTTACAAGGGATTAGAGGCTGAAAGAATTAGGACACTGGACAACGTCAAAGTGGGAGGGCCGATGGAGAAGAGAGAGGGGCTTACAGGTGAGGAAAGAAGGCTAACATAATTTTTTTTCTATTCCAGGCACCATCACATACACGATTTTTTTTCGGTGTTCACATTTTTATTGGGGAGCACAGGGGAACGGGCCTCCTCCCTGCCAGTGGAGGTGCTCACAGTTTCTTCAGCCACACCAAACTGGGGCCCTAGGGTTCCTGGGGGTGGCTGGGCACGTTGGGCATGTTCCCATCACCTTGGACAGGCACTGGGTAGTTGTAGGGTGTGACCTGGTTGATGGCAGTGTACTTGGTGTAGGAGCTGAGGGGAGGCAGAATTATAGAGAGGTCCCTGATGGGGAAGATGCGACAAGCACCGGTTCCTTGACCCAGGCATTCTTGAAGAAGGCAGTGAGTCTCCCAGCCATCTTGGTCTCCGTGGCGGTGGCAAGGGCACGGAGCCCACATACACAATTTAGATTAATCCTCACAACAATCCTTGTTTTTGCAAATGAAGGAGAAACTTGTTCAAAGTTGCAATGCGTATGGAAGATAGCCAGAACTAAAGCCCTTTTCTGTGTGGCCCAAAAAGCCCCATCTGTACTTTCTACTACCACATGCCATTCTCCAAGCCTTGGGCTGAGAGGACACGTTCACCCACTTCAAGGTTTGAGAAGGGCAAACTATGGTCACACCACCTTCCCTGTTTCACTTGAAGCTGTCATTGTGACTTTCATGCACAGCCACCCTCACAAACACTGTCCTTCGGTTGAAAATAAAATTCAAGTGTTTCTCTCTACCACTCAGGAAGCCTGTGGGAAACAATTCTATTTTATTTGCTTTCAGTGTTTATTCAAAAAGAACAGATAGGCATCTCGAATTGAATGCTGTCTCAGTTGGATTACTCATTACAAGTACTGCCTGTTGCCAGAAGTTAGTGCTAGTGGTGGGAAAGCTTTTTGTAGGCTTGTAAGAGATAACCAAAGCAAGCTGCTTGAAAAACAATGTGGGTACAAAGCCCAGAAGAACATGTTCTTCTCCCCTTCTTATTATTACCTTGGTCAAGTTCCTGAACTCTCTTGGTTCTCAGTTTTCTCACTGTAAATGAGAAAACAGTGGGATAACAATAGCTTGCCTGAAGAAAGGAGGCAGGATATCTCGTACAACATCAACAACCACATATTAAATATCTTCTATAGAGAAAACGTTTGCTTTGACACTAGAAACATGGAGAAATACAAGGCAGAGTCTCCACCCTTACTCTATTTATCATCTAATTGGGGATGCCAGACTTGTATATAAAAAAAGCAAATAAGTAACACAGAGATATATTTGTAACACACCATGTGAGTGTCAAACATGAGAGAAAGGATTCATCAAGAATATTATAAGCTTCTCAATTTAAAATAACAATAAATACAAGTTTCCCCTTTTTTCCTACAATTTTCTAAAAAAAAAAAGAAACAAGGAAAGGGGAAACAAAGGATAAAGTATAGGAGTGAGAAAGGTAATTACATAGGTAAATATAAAAGTCAGTATTAGTGTATTTTTAGTTTGTAATTCCTTGTTTTTTCCATATGGTTTAAAGAAAACTGCATAAAATAATAATTATAAATCTATGTCAATGGGTACACAATGCATAAAAATGTAATTTGTGATGATAACAACATAAAGGGAGGGATGGATTTATACAGGAGCAAACTTTTTATATATGATGGAAACTAAGTTGACATTAATTCAAACTAGTTTGTTATAAGTAAAAATGTTAATTATAGTCCTCAGGGCAGCCACTAAGAAAATAACACAAAATGTGTAGGAAAAAATGAGAAAGGAAACAAAATGGTAGATATATATATATATATATATATATATATATATATATATATATATCCAAAAAAAGTATACATATTTTAAGAAAGGAAACTATTAAAATTGTAATACTCAATATATACCGATAACAGGAGATGAACACAAGTCCCCAGTATATAACACAAAATAAGGCAGTAATGCAGGAATTGAAGAATAAGAAAAGATATGACATATAGAAACCATATAGCAAAATAGAAGTCATTCCTTATTAGCAATCACACTAAATGTAAATGAAATTAAAACTCCAATCAAAAGAGAAACAATGTCAGAGTGGATTAAAAACTGTCTACAAGAGACTCAGTTTGTATCTAAAGACAAACTAGGTTGAAAAATTCAAGGATGTGAAAATATATTCCATGCAAACACTAACCAAAAGACAGCTAGACTGGCTGTATTAATGTCATAAAAAATAGAGTGTAAGAAAAAAATAGTTACAAGAGACAAAGAAGGACATAACACAATGATGAAAGGATCAATCCATCAAGAATTTATATCAATTATAAACACATAAACAGAGCCCCAAAATATATGAAGCAAAAACTGACAAAGAGGAAAATAGACAGTTCAACAATAATAGTAGGACACTTATATACCCCACTTTCAATAACAGAACAACTACACAGAAGATCAACAAGGAAATAGAAAACTTGAACACTATAAACCATCCAACAACAGCAGAATGCACATTCTTCTCAAGTGCACATGGAACATTCTACAGAAATCACCATGTGGAGGTCACAAAATAAATCTCAATACATATTAAAAGACTGAAACCATATAAAATATTTTCTCTGACCACAATGGAATAAAATTAGAAATCACTGTAAAACTTCTAGAAGAAAACAGGAGAAAAGCTCTTGACAGTGAGTTTAGCAATGATTTCTTGCATCTGACATCAAAAGCACAAGCAACAAAAGCAAAACTACACAAGTAATCAAACTAAAAAGCTGCATAGAAAAGCAAACAACAGAGTGAAAGGTCAACTACAGAATGAGAAAAATATTTTAAATCATATAGCTAATAACTAATAAAAGTTTAATATCCAAAATATACAAGGAACTCCTGCAACTCAACAGCAAAACAGAAACAAAAACAAAAATCTTGATTGAAAAAGTGGGAAAGAACTGAGTTGACATTTCTCCAAAGAAGACACACAAGTGGCCAACATACAAGTGTTATATGAAAAGAGGCTCAATATCACTAATCATCAGGGAAATGCAAATTAAAACCACAATGAGATATCACTCACATCAGTTAGGATGGCTACTATATATTTTTTAAAAAGGTAACAAGCGTTGGTGAGGATGTGGAGAAACTGCTGTTATGTGTAAAATGTAAAATTGTGCAGCCTCTATGGAAAATAATATGGAGTTTTCAAAAAATGAAAATTCAGATTACCATGTGATCCAGCAATCCCACTTCAGGATATATATCCAAAAGAATTGAAATTAGGATCTCAACAAGATAAATGCACCCCCATGTTCACTGCAACATGTTGACAATGGCCAACATATAGAAACAACCTAAATGTCCATCACAGATGAATGGATAAAGAAAATGACACACACACACACACACACACACACACACAAATAGAATATTATTAAGCCTTTTAAAAAAAGGGAATCCTGTCATATGTAACAACATGGATACACCTGGAAGACATTATGCTGAGTAAAATAAGCCAGTCACAGAGGGACAAATACTGCCTGATTCCACTTATATGAAGTATTTAAAATAGTCAAGTATATAGAAATAGAGAGTAGAATGGTGGTTGCCAGTGAATAAAGGGAGGGAGAAATGGGAAGTTAGTTTTCAAAGGGTATAAAGTTTTTGTTACACAAGATTGATAAGTTCTAGAGATCCACAGTACAACATTATGCCTTCATTTTATTGTGCCCATCACCAGATGAATGGATAAACAAAACGTGGTATATGCATACAATGGGATAACATTCAGCCTTAAAAAAGGAATGCAGTACTGATTCGTGCTACAACAGGGATGAACATTGAACATATTACGCTAAGTGAAAGAAGCCAGACACAAAGGCCACATATTGTATGATTGCGTTTACATGATATGTCCAGAATGGGCATAGAGACAGATGAAGAAATTTTGGAATTACACAGTGGTAATTGTTACAAAACACTGCAAATTGTATACTTCAAAATGATTCCAAGGTGAATTTTATGTTATGTGAATGTTACCTCAATTTAAAAAATACAGGAGGAGAGAGGAAGCATTTCATGATTCTTATTTGATGCCTAGCCTTATCCCAGGCATTTTCCATCTGTTTTCTCATTGATTTGTGGACATTTGTCCATAAACAGGTCATGACTTAATTGAAGAGAACTTCCAAACTGGAATTAAAACTTTAGAATTTGCTCCTAGAATTCAGAATTCCACCTCCTCTGTGAAGCATTCCCTTAACTCTCCTAAGACAGAAAAAAATACCTACATTTTATGTAACACTTCTCTACTTTCCTCCATGTTCTGATATTTTATACATGTTATGCTATTAATATTTTTTACATTTGTTTTCTTTCACAATATAACATGCTTGTTGTCTTTCTCTCTTACTAGTTTATGAGCACCTTAAGATCAGGCCTTGTTCTTTGTGTTTACATTTCTGTGCTCAGTGCATAGTACATGCTCAATAAAGGTTTTCACTGGCCAGCTGGAATTACATATTTGGTTTCTGTAAGTACACTACATTAATGGCTCCTAAAATAGCCATGTCTGTTTGACTTGCCTGTGCAACACTCAGCATCCACTTCCCAGAATGAAACTAGGTCACATCTGGGACACATGAACAGTTTTCAGAAAAGTTCCATCTGAAACACAAAATCCTTAAGTGTATATCAAATATAATCAAGCTGATCATGCCAAAAAAAAAAAAAAAAAAGTAAAGGATTAAAACTTCACCCCAGTATTACATTTTTAATCTTTGATCTTTTCCGTTATTTAGTAAGTTTTATAGCAACAGAACGATTTACACATGTTGAAAATCACAACAGGATGAAAATGGCACAAGAAAAGCAAAACGTTTTCTTTGTGAGTTCTCTCTTATGCGGTGGTTATTTTGTATAAGATCTGTCTGTTTTGTTATGGGGCCGACTTGCCCACAGAGGATCTAAGACATCTCTGCTCTTCTGTGAAATCGCATGTCGAAAGAGAAAAAGCAACAAACTCAACCAGTGAACATGGACTGAGGAAGAAGGTCTCCCCTGACCACAATAACACGGAGGAGACTTGATTAAGAGAAGCACTTTGGTGGTTTCTAGGCACAACAACAGAATTGGCTGGATGCCCCCAAACCTCATACCCCTTATTTCAGATTTATCAGCACTTATTGAATAGGTACTATAAATAGTGCCTGGCTCTGTAGTTGGCCTGTAGGTGGGGGCTAAAAAAAAAATGCCTAAAGAAGCAAGGGGAGGCAACAGACTTGCAGCTTGGTGAGAGCTGGCCCTGTGGATGGCAACTGCCCATCAGGAGCTGTCCTCATAAAAGGAACAGCTTCCGTTAGGCTCTTGGCATCAAGTGGGGAGAGGTTATTCCTTGTTGGCTGAACTGAACAAGAAGCCAGAGGGCAAAGGGAGCCTGGGTGATGCAGTTTGGAGGGTCAGCCTCCCAGGGCATGGAGCATGGCAGTGCAGCGAGGGGAATGGTATAGACGACCAAATGGAAATAAAGAGCATGCTCACTTCATAATTTAATTGAGGACAATTCATAAAGCAGTATTATTATCCACATTTTACAAGTGAAGACATCGAGGTAGTCGAGTGTTCACTGCTCAAAGTCACCTGGCTACTAATAAATGGCAGATCTAGGATTTAAATTCATGTGTTCTAGTTCCACTTCTATTCTTTTATACCAAAATGTCTGTCTTACGCTTTCGGGATATGACCTGCCTTCTATCTTTGACAATGTGAATCTTGTGAATGATGGTGATTTCCATGTTTAATTTGGCTATTAGGAAATTCAGGGTCAGATTATAAACTCCCTTAGTAAGTGTGCAGAATTTCATGGCTTGTATTTCTCAGAGATCGTATCTTAAACTATTTGACCTTACTTTCTTTTTGCCACGATTTATTTCTCTTTTTATATTTCTCTTTTTATATTACATATATTTCCTTCCATGTCTTTTTGGAAGATGTGAAGGATAAACAAACAAGCGAGTAACTAGATAACCTCGGGCGTGTGTTTAACCAGCCTTTTCCCTAATACAAAGCCCTAGCTGTCACTGTTTAAGAACTGCTAAGCCCTCACCTCCACCCTCAAATACATACATCCAGGATCTGTTCTTTAGAGTTCGTTTCACCATCATGGTCTTTTTCAACAAAGTGCCCCCAGCAACTGCTCCCAATCAAATTAGTATTGCCAGGGGAATTGAAACCTATTTGCTATGCGTGGTATAACATGACCAGTGAATTAACTGATGATACTGCAGGGTCTTTAATAGGAAAATGTCCTATGGAGGTAGTAGCTTTCCTGTTTAATAGCAGACATCCTGAGAGCTTTTTACTCCAGCTCCTGATGTGTGATGAGCAGCATTATAGCCTGCTTCCCATATCCAAGTACTTTAGTAAAGGAAGGATGAGCAATATGGGAATGCACTCCCTCTCCAAATAATTAATTTTTCTTTTCCAGACTCAAATTGGTGGCGTTATTCCAAGGCTGTCTCTATGATTATTTTTTTTAAAGTGCTGTGCTATTTGTTTTTATCATCCTAGATAAAGGCCTATTGGGCCTTATTAATAGAGTTAGCTCTGCTAAATCTGTGGGGTCACAGTTCCGTTATCTAACATCCTGAAGCAGCACTACAACACCATTTAGGAGAGAGTGGAATTCATTTAAGCAATTTAAGACTTGGATTCCATTCAAGACCATTGAGAGAAAGTCCCCAAAGGATTGTTATCAAGAAGCCTTGCCCATAAGGTTATAATGGCACGGAGCAGTATAACGTTCAAAATATTGATAATAACAATTTCTTAGAGTTCAATATTTGTAGATTATAATGTTTTCACATATAGTATGATCATATAAGCCCCAAAGCTCTAACAGGTTTCCTTTTAACACCTCTCTCTCTCTCTCTCTCTCTCTCTCTGTAAATACAAGTATACAATCAAAACAAGAGTTTGATTCTGCGGGAAACTATCCAAACTTTCTGATTGGCATCATGACTATGTTCTTTAACTAAATTGTTCACCTTCTACTCTGTCTCTTGAGACTCAGGTGCGTTGACCTGTGAGCTTTGATAATGAGGAATGACTATTCCCTTAGTCACGCTGACAGTCGGAACACATTTCCTTTCTCCCCCAACTCAAGTTCATAAGACTTTGACACTGACACAAATGAGGCTATTTCTGCTTGAGAAACATTCTATTATTTGATATGTTTGAGAATTAAAATTAAGCACATGTTCAGGATTCTGACACTTTCAATATAGAATCATCCTTGATGGTGTTCTTTTCCCTGTTCTTTCCACTCCTCCAACTGTTTCAAAGATGAACAATGTATACTTTGATGACGTCTTCGTATTTTAAAAATTGCTTTCCCGTATAGCATCTCATTCTATTTCCATATCATCCTGTATAGTAGATGTCATGATTCACTCTTTACCAACGAAGATATGAATGTTCGGGCATTCAGCACTAGACAAGCTCTGGGAGGGCCAGCCGACCCAATGGTGCCAGATTCACTAGTGTTCATCATTTATCATTGATTCAAAAATATTTCTTGTTTGTCTCTGTAAGTTCATCACAATACCAGACATTGTGAGGGAGACACAGATACACAAAACAAACACATCAGAACATGGTTTCTATGTTCCAGGAGTTACTTAAACGCAGTAACTTCTTCCTACCTCTAGGCCTTCCCCAGTACTGTTTTCTCTGCCTAGAAGATTCTTCCTAACTTTTCTTAACTCTTCCTCATTTCTCTAAACTCCATGAAGGGGGGATCAGTGTATTCATTACTGTATTCCCCATCACTATCACAGTGCTTTGTACATGGTAAACACTCCATCAGTATTTGTTGTATGATTGTTTGACCTTAGTATGTTATCTATCTTGTCTCTTGCTTCTCTGGTGGTAATTACAGATCCTTGTTGCCTTTTTGCAATTATAATTCACGTTTCTCCTGTCCTTTGAGTCCTTATGACCATTCCTGCTTCTTACATTGAAATCAGCTTTCATAAAGTAGGTACCACAGCTGGTCTTTCCCTGTGACAGTTCGTGTTGAAACTCTGCCTGGGCCCACTGTCAGTCCAACACAGGAATTGTTGATCAGAGACAACACTGGGAACTAAACATAAAGCCTGATAAAATTTACCAGTTTAATAATAATAAAAAAAAAATTAACCAGTTTTTTACTAGAAATATTAGAATCATAGATTATATCCTGTTTACAAGTCCAGATTTTCAACTATATTGTTAACTTGCAGCATATAATAACTATGACAAAGTTAGAATAACATTATTGCTTCCAAATGAATAAAACATAAATTTAAAAGATTTAATAAGAGGACATATCATAACTCCATTACAATACTCTGATGTTACAGAGATACAAGAAATATTATGTACATATTTAACCCTATGAAATTTTGTTGTCACCGTCATCATCACCATAATCTTCTATCCAAACACCTTTACATTTCTGGCATGAGGGCAGGGTCTGGCACATAATGTGTATTCAGCAAATGTTTCTGAAATGAATGACTACATATACTATGACTGATACTTGACAAGAACTTTATGGCGTACAAAGTGAACAGTTTTCCAGCAATTATTCCATTTGAATTTCATAACAACCCAGCAAGCTGAGCAGGGGAATGATTATTAACTCTATCTTAAAAATGAAAAAAGAGCAACCGAGAGGGATTAATTGATTTGTCTAAATTCACACACAGCTAGTGTGTTGTGACAGAGTTCCCATTCACACCCTAGTCTTGTGACCAAGTGTTGATGACATTCTGGCTTGACTTGCAAACTTAAATTTGTGTATGGTGTAAGGCCTGGGAATTCCTTAACATGTTAAACAGCACTCAATATATTTTTTAAATATAAAAATGAAATTGTTCTAATTTTTTTAAAAATCAGAGAATCATTCATCTACATAAACATAGACACCATTAAAACAAACAAAGGACCCGAAAATAATTGAACATATTGTCTTAGGACTAAAATGAGAGGAAACCACAGGGTGTGTGGGACAAAAATAACCATGGTGTTGGTGAACTGTCAGCATCTCTTAGTCCAAAGGAGTGAATAATTATCACAAGAGGAAAGGGAAAATAAACTGTAATTAAGCCATGGTGGTAATAGTGTTCCTCTAGAGATAATTATGTGTCTTTATTGCACTCTAACAATATTCCTATTTAGATGACATAGAACCTTCTATTTTCATTTTATAGTTATATTTGATCCACGAATTTTTAAACCTACGAATCATTTCCTAATTTTTTTAAATGTAGTAAACCCTTGGATTTTTACATAAGGCACTATCAACATTTTTAAACAACCACTGCCTCATTATTCAACAAAAACAGCAAACCATTGTTAATTCATGTGGCCCAACCATCACTAACCATCTAATAACTCGACGGTAATTAGAGCTGTTCAGAGACACAGAACCACCTCAGCTCCACGGTGCTGGAGTCCTCGGGCTGAGGCTGGTACTGGTGTGAGACAGAAAATTCCAGCACCGAGTGGTAGGGATGGGCTTCTTTATTTCTTTGCGAATTAAAAAAAAAAATTATAACCATCCTAAATTCAAAAAAATCTTCATTTTGCTTACAATAAAAGTACAGTTGTAATAAAATAAACAATTCTAGTGATACAGGCCAAGCGCGTAACCCTCCCTGCCCCCCACTGAAAAACTTCTTAGGTTTCCTATAGGGATTTTAAGTTTCCCTTTCCTTAAGTTCCTTTCCCCCAGTTTCTTAGCTCCCTAGCTTTTTCATCTTAAACAGAAGATTCTTCCTAGCCTGAATCATAGGAAGTCCCCTGCCCCCTGCTCCAGGCCATTCCAGGCCCAGCTCCTGGGTGAACACTGCCACCTGAATGACCGGATTAACCAGAGGAAAAGGCCACAGGGTCCACAAAGCTGAACAGAATTTCTATTACACAACCACCTTGCGTCAATGGCTTTGGGTTCTGCTTCTTGGGCCAACACTTTTAACTCTGTTTAACCAAAATCTATTTTTCCTCATTCAGGGGCCTTGGGGATGCGGAGAATGCCCCAGCAAGGTTGCCAGCAACCAAAGAAGCCAGCACAGTCTTCCAGGTGGATCTTGAGACCCCTTCCTCTCATCTGAGATCAGATAGGGCGAGAGTTCCATGAATCCCTCAATAGGTAGGGACAGCTCTATGCCCCTGCCCAGCAGGAAGCAGATACAGAAGAAAAGACCTCCTGTCCCTCAACTTCCCATAGAGATTTTGTGGGGTTCAGTCTCTCAAAGGGCAAACAAGGCAGGCAGTTAAGAGATAGACATCGGGTCTCTACATTCCTGCATAATCCACAGAATGCAGCAGCCCAAAAGACCTCCCCTCGCTGCCCAAAACTTCCCCTTTTCATTGTAATTATCTACCCCTATGAGGAACAAATGGGTACAAAATACCCAACTAGATTAAACTGGCCACTCACACCTGCGCAGTAAAGGCCACAATGACCTTCATTTCACCTGAGCCTAATTATACCATTATTATAATATCATGCATATGCCTGGAAGTTCATTAATATTATAACAGACTGAATTCTGGGAAGGAACATGCGCAGTTTAAAAAGATACTAGCCTCTTGTCAATCACAGGTGTCAATAAAACGATCCCACTCCCAGAAAGGAACAGCCCATTTTAAAATAAATAAATAAATAAATAAAGGCATAAAAACTCCAAGTCCCCACCAGTCAGCGCCTCTTGAGCCTCGGAGCCAGCTCCAAAGCCTTGGAGTGTACTTTCTCTTCTAATAAGGCCCTTGAGCCATTCTCTACTGCTCGGGTCCACTTCTATTTCTTTGAAGTGTACTTTTTCTTCTAATAAACTGTTTTTTCACTGCTTCACTTTGGTATCTTGTTCAATTCTTTGTTCGCGATGCCAAGACTGTGGGCCCCACACCGAGGAGGGCCCACTCTCCTGTAACACTAGCACTCACTAAAGGCAACCAATCAATAAAATAAATATTTTATCAGGAATTCACAGCTGAGGAAAATATAATTGAGTGCAGAGAAAACGTAGTCATGAGCTTCTTAGCAACTGAGGAACGGAGGGAAACATTATTCTTAATTTTAGTGGTGTCTGGAGTTCCGTGAGGTGTTGGATAAAGTCTGTTCCTAGAAAAGACTTTGACTGAAATAACAAATAATGTAAATGAGAGCATATGGTATAACAAAATTATAGGAGTATTCCTCATATAAGTGCATTTTATAGGTATGGCCTTGGTGAAATCCAAAAACTAAGACTGGTCTGGACCAGAGGACATGGCCAGATGTAGAGCTTTCCGGAGATGACTGCCAGCAGAGAACGGCTTATAAGAGGTGGGGTGGGAGAGCTGAGGAAGCTGGGGAGGTTCTCACTCCACATAGCCCTACATTTCTATGTGAAGTAGGAGGCATCTCCCTCCCCTACTTAAAATACTTCCAGTGGCAACCCATTGCATTCATGGAAAAATCTGAAATCCTTACCGTGGCCTCAAGGCCCTATGTGATCAGCCTCTGCCGTTTGCAGTCCACATTTCCCCTGGATCACTCTGCTCCCACCGTGATGGAGCTCTTCCATTTCTTCAAATCCACTGAGCTCTTCCTACTCAGTGCTTCTTCAGCTGCTGCCACTTCTACCTAAAATGCTCTCACCTTGCCCTTTTACCTGGCAAATTCCTGTTCATTGAATAGATTTTGGCTTAAGTATTCCTGATGCAGTGGCGACCACCCTGACCTCCACCTCACACCACTTGTATTAAATCACACCTATAATTATTTTACATAGAATGTGGCATTTTTCTTCATAGCATTTATAATAACCTGTTTGTACTTTTATTTCCTTAAGGTCTTCCTATGTGTATATACGTGGGTTAGTATGCATACATACATACATTTTCTTCCACTGACCACTGAGAGAGCCTAGAAGCACTTCTAGTACCCAGATCTTGGTTTCTAACACCATTGTCCAATAAAGGAAGCAAGGCTCCTTGGAGAAATGGCTGATTCTAAGGCTGGGGCAGGAAATATACAAGATGTGCCTGGAGGCTCGTGTAGTGACAGAAAATAAAGAAGTGCTTTAAAATAATGGTGATATGTGAAAAGGACATAGTAGTCAAACTGAAAAAGCTCTCAGTGGCCAAAGCTGGAACAATCTGAGCAACAAAATAAGTAACAATAGTACTGGATTACAACCTAAAGACAAAATAAACATCTATGCATCCATAGATAAATGATCAAATAACTAAGTAAATAATTGGAAGAAAAGGGAGAAATGTTTCCTACAGAAAAATTACAAATAATAAATGTAGTTGCTCCCCCCCTCCAGGAAGTAGAGCTTAATTCCATCCCCCTTGAGTGTGGGCAATACTTAGTCACTCACTTCTAACTAATAAAATGTGAAAACTAAAAAAAACCAGTTACTTTACAGTAAAGAAATCTGACATGCACTACCTTAACTAAATGATTAAGGTTAACATCACCAGTGATAAATCATGTTTATAGCATGTATCCTTGACATGATGTGATGAGAAAGGCACTCCCCCTTTATATCATTCATCCAAAAAACCCATAACTCTGGTCTATTATGAGAAAACATCAGACAAATCCAAATTGTGGGGTTTCCGACAAAATACCTGACCAGCAATTTTCCAGAGTGTCAAGGTCATAAAAAACAAAGGAAATCTGAGAAACTGTCACAGACTGGAGGAGACTAGGGAGATACGATGACTCAATGTATGGTGGTGTCCTGCAAGGGATCCTGGAATGAAAACATTAGTGGAAAGACTGGTAACGTCTGTAGATCAGTTAATAGTATTGTACTGATGTTGATTGCTTAGTAATGCTATATATGCTAAGGCTGTGGAAGATGTTAACAGGGAAAGCAAGAGGAAGTGGGTATGGGAACTCTCTGTACTGTTTGCAACTGTTCTGTAAAACTACAATTATTTCAAAAATGTGAAGCTGAACGTATTTTCTCCCCCCAAACTGTAAGTCCATTAGCAGAGATCACCTTTGTAATGACCACTACTGTATGTCCATCCCTAGAACATGTTTGATTCCTGGTTCTGTCACTTATCAACTATGTTACTAGTAACTTTCTTAAGCACTCCCTGTCTCAGTTTTCTCATCTATAAAAAGGAATATAAGGTGGTTGTGAGAAATGGAGGGCCTAATATGTGTAAAACACATACAACGGTGCAAGGTTATTGCTGATAGAATTCCCATTTACTATATCCCTGTTGAACGAGACAATGAATGATAGGTTTTTTGCTAAATGTGAGTCATGATTCAATTAAAGTCAGAAAGAGAGTTTGGAGAAGACCTTCAGGGTGCAGAGTAGTCTGAATGAAATGGGGGATCCATGAGGCACATGGGTTGGCATAAGGATGGCCAAAGTAGAAGGACAAATTGTGAGTGACGAAGCAAGGAGCAATACTGGTACGGAGTATGTCTAAGGGTCTTGTTTCTCCGGGGCATTTTGCCCTCAGGTAGGTTCTCCACTCTGTCCTGCTGTGCTCTGTATTTGCAGGGTGCTGACCTCTGCAGGCTGCCTTTCTCAGCCTCCCACCTCAGCAGGTTTTCAGCTGAATATGGCCAATGGGAGGCACTGGTGGGAGACTGAAGGGTGGGAAGAAGGGAGGAGCCAGAGTTTTTCTTCTTTTCCTTCTTTGTCTTGGGCAGCGACTGCAGCAGCAGCTATACCTCTCCATGAAGTCCTGCCTGGCGCTCAGCGAGCTTTTGCCCAGGGGCCAGTAACACCACCTCTAGCCTATGGCTTCCTTCTGTAATCCTTCTCTGGGTTGCCTCACTATCCTTTGTTTGGTTCTCAGTTCCTCCATTACCTGCGTAACTTATTCCTGATTTTGAAATCCCGATAATGCATGCTCAGGTGGCTTCTATTTCCTGGTTAGATTCTGACAGAAAATGAGTCACGATGAAGTTCTCTGTTTTCCAGACTGAAACTCTGGGGAAAGGTTTTTCAGTGTCACCACAGGCAGAGACACCGGTTGGTTTCCTAAGTATTTGTTACATAGTCAGGATGTTGTGAACAATCCTGGGCTTCAGGATATTGGGAAATTTAGAAGGAGGTGCCGGTGAGAGCCTGTTTAGGATTACTCTTGTACCACTGCCTTCTAGAGAGTCCCATATAGATCTGAAACATCTGACGGGAGGAGGAAGTTTCAGAACCCCAGTGACACAACGGCCAGTACCAGTGATGGATCCACCATGGGTTACATGGTCTAAAAGGGCACCCCCTGCTCAGAAGTAGGCGAGAGTACTGGAGCCAAATCATGGCTATCCATACCATTCCTGCCCTTTAAATACACCTGGCTTACTAATCCTGGGACTCCCTACAAAAAGATGCTGCTGTCATCATCATTTTCTCTCCCACATTCATTTAGGCCAGCTCTCCCTCAAGTCCTTGCTCTCTTTCTTCCTCATTTTGCCTCCATATCTCACATCTATCAATTCCTCACATAGACCTTGGGAATAATAACCTGGCTTGGCAGGCTGTCCTACCCTTGTCCTAGTGTCTCTTCCAGGACATCACTCCAGCATCTGTCTTCCCGCTTCTCAGACACCTCCACCACCATGATGAAGAACTCTACTTTGCTACCCCCATTTAGGACCTCACCAGGGTCTTCCTTTCATTTGATTTTACCCTTAAAAATAGGAAAGCAAATGAAAGGATGGGAGAGCCGATGATGAGACTGGCTGCAATAGTTACGTTTGTTTAAAGGAAACCAGGATAGAGGCAAAAGGTTAGCTAGGAAGCTGTCAGATGTAACTAGAACTTAGACTCAGAGAGGAAGAGGTGAGGATGTACGGGAAATCCAAGAGATCCCTTTTAAAGGGATAATAATAGTAATATTTCATTCTAAAGATGCACTGCAGCTCACAGAGTACCTAATTCATTCCTTTTAACCTCAATCAGGTGTTTACACAAGCATCTTTGTCTATATAAAGGATAACAACAATAGGTTTTCAGGGTGAGGGTGCTTTTGCTTTTCCACAATTTCTAGCAGCTTTCCCCTTCAATTCTTTGATCTGGACAGTTGACATTTTCTCATTCTTATGGAAAGGGCTTTGAAATAGCAGTTTTATGACAAGTCTGCTATTTCATCCTTTCTACCATATTGAATCCCCTATGCAATTCCTATACGTACATTCTAGATTCTCTACTGAAATAAGTAATTTATGGCTATCGAACATTGATCACTGCACTTAAAATGTACACTTGATTTTAAAAACACCACCATTAACTAATGATTCTAAACAACTAGTAGTCTTACGTTGCACCCCCACGTAAGCCACAATCCCATGGGCCTTTACCTCACCTGTAAAAATCAGCCTGGCAGTGTTCACTTCCCCAGAGGTGCCTCTTCGATGAAGAATAATGGAAATGTTTGTCACCACAGGCTGATAATGAGAAAGTATTGGCTCAGTCTAGACAGCAGCCTCTTTTTAGCTAAGAATCGGGAAGAAAAAGTGTCTAAAGCGTGCTATGTGTTTTGCATTTATGCAGACCTAGTATGAGTCCTGGCTTCTTCACTACTGACTAGCTCCATGACTATTGGTAATTTACTTACCTCCTTTGTGCTTCGGTTCATTCATTTATAAAAATGAGGATATTAATATGCCCCTTATAGTGGTTTTTTTTTAAAGAATAAATAAGTAATACTATCTGATCTGACATGTGTGGCATCCAGTGGCTTGTTATTTATTGTCAATGATGGTGTTTTTAAGTGTATATTCTCTCTCAGTCCTGTTCCACAGAGCCCCCTCCCAGACATGGCAGGAGGTTATAGCCATAGTTAGATTGCAATTATTTTTAATGCCTCCTGTACTGTAGAATTACTTGGGGAGATTTTCAAACATACCAATGTCAGGCCACATCCAGAATAATTCACTGAGATCTCTGGAGGTAGAGCCCAAATTAACGAGGTAATTCCAATATTCAGTCTGGAGTGAGAATCACTAGGTTAGAAGAATCATGGATCTGAAGTTGGATGGTGTAATGGCCATAGCGCTATTTTAATATGACCCAAAAGTCTTTGATAGCATTTATCCAATGTAAACTACTATTATTAGTTATTCTTATTCGTGCATGGACTGTCATTCTTGAAAATGAGAATTGTGATTGAAGTATAGTATGAGAAACAATAAATCACCAAGTTAAGTTTTTGTACAAATGTAAAAGGTTGTGGGGAGGGCGAAATAATAAGGAAAGGGTTAAAAGGGTAACACATTGTTATCTCATTCTCCATTTACAGTCATAAAAGTTTTTTTTAACCACTTCCTTACCAACTCAATCAACATTATAACAAAGTCAACATTGTATTTATTTCCTGTGGATTTTATAAGCCCCGAGAAGTTTCCTGGCAAGTCCCTATACTAAAAAGAGCAGGTGACATCAAGGCCAAATACATGTTCCTGATATAAATAGCAGGAAGTCTATGAAGTGTTTGTTGTAAGAGGGGTAGGATTGAAGCATATGCTTGAATACATATAAGCACAATATGATGTCTAATGTTCTAGAACACCTGTGTAGAAGAGCTAAGCCATATGTTTTAGACATTATATTTTAAAAATTACTATGCAGCTGTTAAGAAGGAAAATGCACATTTGCACAAAAAATAAACACGTTTGCTATTAACATAATTCACCTGTATAGTTTTTTCAAATCTTTTTTAATCGTCACAAGATTTTACTTTCTAATATATTCCAAAACTTCTTCTCAAACCATTAAAGTACGATAAACTACAAATCTTAGGAGCAGATTGTCAAAAGGATATTAAAATTTCTACACAATATTGGAATTTAAATCAGTTCCACTTTAATGCAACACACGAAATTTAGTATTAGTAACTCCATGTGTCACAAAATAGCTAGTGTTGGACATATTTTCTTCTGGGATTTGCTTGGTCGCAAGGGAAGAGACCAAGGTCTTCTTTTAAGCTGAAGACCTGTCCAGAGTATGTTGAGGTTGTCTTTGTCATATGTGTGTGTGGCTGAGGGTTGGAACACGCACACAGAGAAGAGGGGGAGAGTGCGATGTCCTCAGGCTGCTGTGTGACTGGGGAACTTTCACCTGGAATACATAAAAGAGGGGAGGAAGACTTCCAAGTTAGAAGAAATGCAAGTGCTAAATTTAAGAAGATCACAAGGAAATGCAGGCCTGTATTATTAGTTAGGATTTGACTATCCCAGTGGTTTGATCTAGGGATGGTGCTTTCAGAGCTCCAATTTAATTCAACGGAAAGGACAATTTAATTTACCTGAAAGATTTCTTATATTTCTAAATACAGGTCTTCTTTGAGCCTGTTTTTAATGTCTAGTTTAGACATTGATAATTCGTCACATTTATTTGTAAGAATATTTGATCTAGCAGGGAATACAGTAAATTGATATCGTTGTGAACAGCACTTTGTTTCTATAACTAGGTAAAACAACTAAATTTCATTTAGTAGTCATTAATTTGCTGAATAAACCTCCTATTCACAGATAACATGACAGAAACATTTATACAACTCAGATCAAAAACATTACAAGCCGTTGGTTAGTTACAGTTCAAATTACTGTGGTGGTTCTATATAAGCGCAATAAAACGCCCTGTACAAAAACCTCTGATGGATCAAGTCTGGGAGATGCTTTACACCTTCTCTCTCTAGGAGATTCACCATGCACCCAGCATATTGAAACTATTCTAAGATATTCTATAACAACAAAGCCTTTATTTAACTCAGGGTTACCCAAACTTAGCTGACTATTGCCCCTTTTTCATAGTAAAACCTATTATTACCCTGGCAAACCCTGTTGGCTGTCTATACAACAGCTCTTCCCCCTCTCCGTTTTTAACAGAACCATGATTTCATTGGAACAGCAATATGCAAAGCCCTGGGGCAGGCTGCGATGCAGAGTCCACCCAGTGAGATCTAAGGAAAAGTCTGCTGGGAGCCTCTTCTTTGATGAAAAGAAAGGAAAAGAAAAGAGAAGAGAAGAGAAGAGAAGAGAAGAGAAGAGAAGAGAAGAGAAGAGAAGAGAAGAGAAGAGAAGAAAAGGAAAAAGAAAAGAAAAAGAAAGAGAAAAAATGGCACAGAGAGATGGTCCTTTTATGCTTTGGATTCTGTTATGTGAAAAATAAGATGCCTCCAAAGGTGGCAGCACCTTGCAATCAGGACGTCACAAACCTGAAATGAAAAGCCAGCAGGTTGAGGCTGGGGGAATAGAACAGTGACAAGGGCTTGCATCTTTGATGGAACTGCTGAATCCACAAGTCAACTTGATTGCCTGTCTCTGTATTTCTTAAGGAAATAAATATCTTAGCATACAAGTCACTATCAAATGGGTTATATGACTTGCAGCTAAACACTATCCCAATTGATAAATATTCTCTCAGAAAACGCTGGAGTGAAATACGAGTGTCCTGCTGACCTCCTGTGACATTAAGTACTCAACACACGCTAGTGGAGAAGGGCAGCATGTGGGTAGTTCAGGGCTGGGACCAAGGGGATTAATGTAGGTACACGTCTTACCCCAAGCACTGAGCCTGCTGTTGTGATCCTGGCAAACTTGCTCTCATATCAGTTATTATGAGGAATATCAGTAAGGATAGAAAAGATTATGCTGAAGTAAGAAATGACCTTAAAACCTCAGTGTTTTCCACAACAAACTACTTGTTCATTGTGGGTTAGTTGGGGGCTCTGCTCTGAGTCATCTCCACTCTGGAACCCCAGTTGAGAGAGAATCCTCATCTGGAATATTGCAGGTTGTTGTGTAGCAGAAAAGAAAGTTCTGAGGACTCTCACACTGACGATCAAAGACCTGGTCCAGAAATAACACACTTCATTTCTCACCGCTCATTAAACAGAATTGGTCAAAAGAGCCCACTCGACCACAAGGGGCCCGGGAACAGAAAGCACTCGGAGAACATCTTCAATGGCTCTCAGTTTACATCATCACAGTTGGCATAGCAATAGAAGTTTCCAGCCAGCAAGTATGCTGAGTGCCTTAGATGCTCTGTGGGAGGTCTGTCTGGGCCAAAGCAAGGCCCAGGTTGGTGGCTAGAGAATTATAGAGAACTGGATTTGGGCCTGAAGGGGAGCTGGTAAGCTCCCTGATATATAATGTATCAGGATTCTATCCAAACAACCTAAAACTCAAGGTAGGACTCTGGCCCTAGGAGAGAAACTGGAGGGAAAACCACACACTTACCCCTAGTTGCTGTTTGCTGAGTAGGTAGGAAAGTAGCAGGTAGCAGGTAGGAAAGTTTCCCAAATGATTTAACTTGAGATAGGGCTTTCTGGGGACAGGTGGGATGGGAGAGATGATTTATAAGTCAGAGTAGCAGGAAGGAGAATTTAACCAGCCTAGGGTTGAAGGACAGCCAAGGTTCTACCCAGAAAGACAGTTTCAAGAATCAAATTTGAAGGGAGTAGTGAGGCTCTAAATAAGAGGATAAGTAAAGAAAGCCTGAGCTCAGAAGAAATACAGGTGGCATGAAATGTAAGGCATGGACTTGTGACAAATAGCTTAGGAAAAATGCAGTGAACCATGAGGGAAGACTCAACGTTTATCTTTGTGTTCAGCATAAGGATAGTTGCACAATTTCAAGGGTTTGTGACATATTTGACAAATACGTTTGCACTTTAGGGGAGAAGCCTGTGATTTACTGAGGTTCCTGGTCCCTAGGGGTGAATGACAAATGAATTCCAGACTCACTGGCTGGGGAAGAATTGGGGCTGCTCTGAACTGGGTGTATATGGCTTGCCTCCGCCTGTCACACCTCAGGGACGGAACAGAGCTGGATCTCAGGCGAAAGACTTTTAGTACCTGCAGTTCAACAGAGCTGAGAAAGGCAGGGCTGTACATGTTTCAGCTTTCATCATTTCCAGATGAATCTTTCCAGACAATGTTTCTGGCATCCTTCGGACCTCTTGCAGCACCTATCAACTGAGTGCAGATAGATGAGACTTTCCTGTGGTTTATTATCATACTGAGCACCTTGCATGAGATTTCTGTGGTTGTTAAATCTCTACATATGTCCTTTCTCTTCCTCAAGAAGATACCAGCTCCATTATATATCGACAAGAATTATTCCAGCATTGTTGACATAGTAAGAGCCCTATAATGGTTGGTTGTAATTGATGGAATATAGAAGTTTCACCGATAGAAACTGGATATAAAGCTGTTCCAAGTTGACTGGAAGCAGTTCTTCCAGAAATTCTATAATGTACAAATGGATTGGTTGAGGAGAAAAACGTATTGTTTGTTGCACTTCTATTTTATATCAGGCACTGTGCCAGGCACTTTGAAAGATCATCCCATTTATTCCTCACATCAGCCGAGAGGTAGGTTTTCTTTTCTCCCACTTTATAGATAAGGAACAGTCATTTATAGGTTAACTAGCTTGCACGAATTCATACGTGGTGTCAATCAGTAAGCGATGAAGCTGTGATCTGAAGGTGGGGCTCGGTGACCCCATGGCTGGGAGGCTGTTGCCCGTTACCACTCTGCTCACCAATAGAAATAACACAGTGCTCTGACCAACCAGGGAGCATCAGAAGGTGCCTCCTACACATTTACACATCTGCTAAAGAGGCATACCGCAGAGGAGAGAACTAATGAATCATCTTCTGTTACACAGATAAGCTAATTTGTATTTAGGAAGCAGCAGCAGAGTGGTCCTGCCTCTGTGTTCCAGTTACACAACTGTGGGCCAGTTACTCAAACTCTTGCAGCCATGGTTTTTGTGTTTGTAAAATGGGATCCTTACCTTTGTCAGGCCGACCTAACCAATCTATTACCAGGAGCAGCTGAGATAATGTATGTACAGTCACTATGGAAACTGTCAAGAGGTATGCAAATGAAGGCATCATTATTGACTTTGCCTAAATACCAGAGATTAATAAAAACAGCCAGGCTCAACCTACATTTTAATAAGGAAACACTTTTAATCAACACTTAAGGCATGACTTAAGCAAATCAAAGTTAGGCCTTTAGAAGCATTTATTCTAATACGTAATTTTAAATGATTTTCTGTGACGATGGAAATTGACCATAAGATTAATGGTCGAGTTGATGATAAATTGAGAAACCTGGATGTATTCTATTAGCGAATAATCTTTGTTTTTAACTTACATTTGTTTTACAAATTTTATATCATCAAATATTCAGAAGTACTGGGAGACACTGTTTAAAAGTGTACTTTTACACTGTTAAAAGTGTACTTTTACACTGTTTAAAAGTGTACTTTTAAAAAAATAAAAAGTTCTTCCTCTAGAAATTGGAAAAAGGGGGAAAAACACTTTTTATATTCAAGTCTCCTATTACTGTCAATAGCAGTTAAGTGCATTTATGGAGACATGAGATAGAACAAAGATTCTTCTGTAATTCATTAGAACGCCCATCTTAAGTATAATTACATTACATAGCTCCTCTCAGTCATTAATTTCTTGTTTAGCGACAATGTCCTTCATTTTACACCCTTTGATGATAATTATTTGTAACTATGTCCTTGGATTCTGAAAGCACGTGGACCACAGCCCTACTGAACAATGGGTATTTCTGGAATATAACACAATTGGTTTCCCATAAGTGATTATACAGGAAATGGTCCGGAATAGCACTGAAAACTCACAAAAGCTTTCTGAGTTTGAGCTACAACCCAAAATGAGGTGTGTGATTATGCAGTGGTGTGTGTGTGTGTGTGTGTGTGTGTGTGTGTGCGCGCAATAAAAAACTAAAAGCAAATCATTAGGTAGAAGGCATAATTTTTTAACCCTGAATGGCCATGTCACATTTTAACGTTTTGTATGTTGCTTAAATTAAGGCACATTAACACCAATCACAGACTGACCTGAAAGTGATATTTTGAGATGTTTTTAGTTCTATCAGTCTTCTTTGTGCAGAAGAACATCTTGTGTTTGTGTATTTATGTACTGAGCACCCATACATGCCAGGGACTGTTTAGGTGCAGGAAACACAGGTTTCCTGCACAGAGGATCGGTGTCCTGCAGGAGCTCACAGGTCAGGGGCAGGGGACGAATAAGTAAACCCGAATAACTTGATTATCTTCAGGCCTGTCAGAGATAGCAGACCACGTTAACGTAAAGACCTTCATGTTCCAGCTAGTTTCCGTCACATGCTGGTTTGGTTCCTCCTCAAAGCTGGAAGTTTCCGCGGATGTCCCACAGCACTTTCACTGCTCCCCTTGGAACTTATGCTTCTTTATCCCTCACTCCTCAATGCCTCTGACAACAACACACTGTGCTCTGCATTTAAGACCAATCTCCAAGTCTGGGTCTCCCCATGAGAGGGAACCCCTTAGAGATGCCTCCTTTGGAGTCCAGCAAACTCTGGCATTGGGTCCTGTAGTTTACGGCAGCTCTGCAACACGTCACACCATTCTCTCATCCTTGTCTTTTCTTCCCACTGCCCTCTCTACTTTTGTTCTCGTAGGCTCTTTTGAAAGCCACATTTACGTTCATCACATATGGGAAGTATTTTTGGTCAAAACTAAAAACCCTAATGTATTCCTTGGCAAAATGCTTTGCTAAGCAAGGCTGGCTTCAACTTGAAAGAAAAGCTTTCAGTAGGCAATGAAACAAAACAAAAATCCCACAAACCACTCTGGCCACACTGTAATTCGTATTCATAAAAGCTAAATATACTTACACTTTGCATGAGGTGTATTAAATCAAGCCTCCTTCCCCAGTGCAAGAAGGTGAGTACTGGAGTCATTAAAATTTTTATTATCAAGTTACACGTGGTTATAGAAATCCATAGAGACATTTACATTTTCCTAAAATACTGACTTTAGAGTAGGAACCAGAATTATTTTCTTAGGGATTAACCGACTAGCCAGGTGGCACAAAGAGAACACTGTAGAAAAACATACAGTGAGGTGCCTATTATGTGTAAGGTATTGTACTCGGGGCTCTCCACACAGTTCCTTCCCTGTCCTTACCGACAACCCTAGGGGGTAGGTAGCAGGATTCTCCCACTGACAGAGATGGGACTAAGACCCAGAGGCTTAGTGTCTGCCCGGGGTCTAGACTTCAGCCCTAGGCTATTCCACACTGTTGAGATGCCAGAGGATTTCTAGGGTTCCCATGTTCCTTGCCTCATCTGTGTGTGTTTTCCTTTTTCCGTTAAGCAGTGGGGACATTAAATTAGGATTGGTCTGGATATGAGTTGCCTGAGAGAATGACCAGCACCCAGAGCTGGTCACCCACTCACAGCATGAGCACTGGAACGAAAGAGCGGTTGGTGAGGCAGAATTCCTCTCCAGCTGTTAAAAGGGGGCGACCCCCGAAGCTTGGAACCCACACAGATGTGGATTTGAATCCTGCCCCCACTACCACCTGAGAGACTCGGGGCACGGTGTTTATCTTTTCTGAGCCTCAGCTTTGTCCCCTGGAACGTGGAGGTGAGTGCTGCGGACGTCTCAGTGCTGTGGTCAGGACCGAGGGGAAGGACACACAGGGAGGACGTGGCAAATGGCCGGTCATCATTCACGCTCATACCTGTGGCCTAGCCACGCACAGCTGCTGCACTGACCACTGCTTTGCACGAGCAGGCATAGACCTGGCCCAGGTTCTGACTCAGTGCTCATCAGCTTTAGCAGCTTGCGTCTGTCTGACCATCCTGACATCTTGCTTAGATCTTGCTTTACCCGATTTCTCCTCTGAGGTGCTGCATCCTACTCCCCAGTCCTTATCCGCAGCCTGAGTTCTGGCTGGGGTGTAGGTGAATGAACTGGGCTTCCTCCTGTAGCTACACCTCGTGCATGGGAAACTCACACCCACTTCACCCCAGACCATGCCCAGCCCAAGATCTCTATAGCCTTCGAATACTGTTGACACTACTGTAGAGCTGGCCTTTGCCACTGGGTGTGGTCGTCCTACTCAGTGCTCTTTATTGTTCTTATTCGGAGCATCTTCTAGGTGTCAGGCGCTGCAAAAAGACAAGCATGGTCCAGACAATGGTGCTAGGTGCTTTACATGTATTATTTCATTTAATCCTCGTTATCGTCCTGTAAAGTAGGTATTATTAATATCTTCATTTAAAAAATGAGGAAACTAAGGCGTAGGAAGATTAAGGACCCTTTTCCGAGTCACACAGCTGGTAAGAGGTAAAGCCAGGCCTAGAAACCCGAGCCAGGGCTCACAGCCTTTACAGCACACTGCTGTTCAGCCCGCTCGGCCACCCTTCATGGCTTCCTCCTTTTCTCCTGCTCGATATGCACCATGGCAGCAAATGCCTTCTTTTACTGTAGCACCTCTCACGATGTGCTATGATCGATCTGCTCGTCTCCATCTCTCATTAGGCTGGGAGCTCCCTGAGGGCAGGGATGATGTTTTATTTATCCTTGTACCCCAATGCTCAGCACAATGCCTCGCACAGGATAAGAACTCCGGAGGATGTTTGTTGACTGACTTGTATTGGCTTTTTCTTTCCTACCTGCTGACTTGTGTTGCTGAAGTCCCCCATATCCTCTCCCCAAACTCGTGAGCTATGACAGTCCTAGAATCAACATTAGCCATTACTCTTGGGTCTGAAATGGTGTGAGTGGGTAGATGTGCATATGTGTGTGTTTATGTGTGTATGATAGTATCAGCTAAAGCAACTTTTTAATTTTTTTTCCCAAACATATGTCTGCATCAAAAGCTTTTAGCCATCATGTTTCTTTCGTTTCCTTTCATCTGGAAACTTTCCATAGCCTTTCTTGGTCTTTATGAGAGACATTTTTTAAGAATATAGTTCATTAAAAAATATATAGAATGCTGTCCATTTGGGGGTTTGTCTGATGCTTCCTTATGATTAGGTTTGGGCTATGCATCCCCAGCCAGAATGACGCTGTGTCCTTCTCAGGCTATCACAGCTGGAGGCACAGGATGTCCGTCTGCCCAGCTGCAGGTAATTTCCATCACCCAATCAAGGTGTGGTTGTATTTCTGCCCTGTATAGTTAACATTCTTTTATCTCTTGTAACTAATAAACAATCTGCGAGGAGACATTTTAAGAACATGCATACATCCTGTTACTCATCAAAATTCCCCCCTGAATCCATTGATGATTCCTGCCTGTATCTCTCTTTAATGTGATGATTGCAAGATGACGATTCTGTAAATAAATGCAGTATCTGATTCTAGGGATAAAAATGCACTCAAAAAGGACATTATTGAGTTATTGACAAAGCTGGAATATGATGGCAGATTAAATAAAGTGCTATATAAAAGTTAAGTTCACTGAAATTTACTCTCAAATGACTCATAAAAAATCTGTGTGTATATATGAGTACATATATATGTGTGTGTATATATATATATATATATATATATATATGCAGAGAGATAATATACAAATGATAAAGCAAATGAAGGAAATGTTAAAAGGTAAAAGTTAGGCACTTGGATGTTCCTTGTATAATTCCCATTCTTGAAACTTTTCTGGAGATTTGAAGTTATTTCTAAATGAAAGTTAACAACAAGCTTTTAGCCACCGATAGAATAGACATTAGATGTCCAACCAAAAGCAATGCAAGTCTTTCATTTAATAGCTGACATTGAATCAATTAACGTACAAGTTTCCCCTGGACTGAATGATCCCCAAGGTCTAGTCCCATACGAGACCCAGTAACCCTCGGTGAAACATCTGTCTCTACATCAGTGTTTGTGAAACTGCTGACTAAATAATGGTGCTATTTTGAAATGGAAGCTTCTAGTTCTGGTTGCACACGTGTGGGTTTTCTTTATTAAAAGACAATGCAGCAACGATACAACGATACCTAAAGGGTCTTGAATAGAAGCTGAAATGATGGAGGCCCCTGAGGCAATGACACAGAACCTCCTGGCATTGGCACCTGCCAGCTCTGTTCAGTCCCCTTTCATGATCGCTGCATACTCCTTCTGATGTTCAACCAGCTTCAGGAATACCTGATATTTCTTGTCATAATATCTGTGAGAGACAAATGAATATGTTGAATAATCTCAAACTGATACGCAGCTTCCCCTTACATTTAGCACAGGAATGTATCTGTTATGGTTTTGCGGACGCCCCTCCTGCCCCCCAGTTTTTGGATGTTTACAGCATCCTGAGCAATGAATATTATTATCTGTAACTTACATGGGGTGTTATTATCTTCATTTTAGAAGTAAATGACATTTTCTCAGAGAGGCATATCTAAAACAGTATAGTTCAAAACCAGCAGGGCTAGAACTCAAACTCCGATTTGTCTGACTTCAAAGCCTTCCCTGCAATGTACTGAAAGGTGGAACACAGGACCTTTCACCTCCCAGCTTCCATAAATATTTCAAATATGACTAGCCCCAGGTTTGATGACTGGCTTAAAACCACAGCCTGCGCAGGGACGAGACTAAACATTTTAATTGCCCTTTGCAGATTCCACACCTCCATTTCCTTTGCAGACTGCTTTATTTGGGAGTCAAACCCCATGAAAACGTGACTAATAACTTTCCTGGCTGTGCCTTGCCTCCCAGGCATCCCACAGTGGACCTTACCCTCCCTGCCTCTCCTGCTGACTCTTCAGCAGAGACCTGTTAGAACCTGATGTTGGCCATGAGTCAGATGGAAGAGCAGCCCAATTTTGAAAGGGATGAGAGCAGTAAGACAAATCATACTTGAAGACTTGCAACTTGGTCCATACTTCTCATGCTTGGGAGGAGCTGACATGGGGGTGGGGTGGGGAGGCTGATGAAGCCAGGTTAGCTAGGCTGTCGTGGTAGATTCTGGGAGGATCTCAAAGGAAGTCCTCATGAGGGAGCTATGGTGCAAGCTTGTGAATGCGGGAGAGAGACTGTAATAACCCTGGAACTTCTACTTGCAAACATGCAGAGCTAAATAGATTAATAGGAGTCCTCCCTCCTCCCAGCACTTCTACCTTAAGAATTATGGTAACTCAAGAGCTGTGATGGGGCAAACACAGCTTTAAGAGGTGGATGCTGAAGCCTAGCTTTGAATCACAGCTTAACCCATGATTAGCTGTGTGACCTTGTGTATGTTACTTAATGTGTTGGTGCCTGAATTTCCCCATTTGTACATGGGAATAATTATAGGATCCACCTGAAAAGCTGTTGCGTGAATTTAGTGAGGGAATCTATGAAAAGCATTTAGAGCTCTACCTGGTTCATAGGAAGTCATATCAGTGCTTGTTATGGTAGCTACTTTAAAAAAAAATAATATTCCAGTATTATCATCAATCTAGCTATATGTGGATTCTCCTAAAACCCACTCTGTGAGCCACCAAATTCATTAATCATAGAATGATTTTTGGAACAGCAATTTTCTCCTTTTAATGACACTTAGCATAATAACAATTTTACGCTAAGCAAGTTTCACTATCTGATAGATTTCCTAACTTCGGGATCTCAAAACTGCTGGAAGGGAGCTTAGGTCATTAACCCTTCTCATATACTTAAAGATTTCCAATTCAATACTGACAACTTTGCAGCAGCTTTGTTTGTTGGCCTTATTCTTTGTACAGTGTGAAAAACATGGGCTTTGTAGGGAGTGAGACCTGGGTGACTTTGGGCAACTTCTTGAAATGGGCTGAGCCTCAGCTTCTCTGCTACAAGAGGGTGGTAACTGTACCTATAGCCACAGAGTGACCGGATTGTAAACAAGAAAATGAACATGGTACACTCCGTGAGCTGCCAAGTGCTAACTAATGTGAACTAATGTTCTTGTATGAGCCTATTGTCCTGGAATGCCAAGAAATGCATATTTTCCCTATTTTTATACACAGAAAACGGAGGTCTACAGCACTTATTTTTTCATGTGCTTTTAATTTTTCAGATTTTTTTATTGTGGTAAAATACATATCATGAAATTTGCCACTTTCATCATTTTTAAGTATACAGTTCAGTGGCATTAAGAACATTCACATTATTGTGCAACCATCACCACTTTCCATCCACAGAACCCTTTTCATCCTGCAAAGCTGAAACTCTATACTCATTAAACAATAATTTTCCATTCCCCCCTCTCCCCAGTCCCTGGCAATTACCATTCTAATTTCTGTTTCTCTGATTTTGACTACTCGAAGTACCTCATATAAGTGAAATCATACAGTATTTGTCTTTTGGTGACTGACTTATTGCATTTAGAATAATATCCTCAAAGTTCATCTATGTTGTGGCATATGTCAGAATATCCTTCCTTTTTAAGGCCGAATGATTTTCCATGGTATGTACATACCACATTTTGTTTATTTATCCATTGATGGACACTGGGTTGCTTCTATGTTTTAGCTACTATGAATAATGCTGCTATGAACATGGGTGTACAAATATCCCTTTGAGTCTCTGCTTTCAGTTCCTTTGGGTATATATCCAGAGGTGGAATTTCTGGATCATATGGTAATTCTATTCTTAAGTTTTGAGGAACCACCACTCTATACATTCCCACCAACAATGTGCAAAGGTTCCAATTTTCCACATCCTCAACACTTGCTGTGTATACATATTTATATATAGGTATATATATATATGTATGTATATATATATATATATATATATATACACATACATATATATGTATATATATGTATGTGCATATATATGAGGTCAGAAAATTAAGTTCGCGAACTTGTTGCAATGGTATTGCTAATCTTTTTTGATATCAGAGGGATTATTCATTATGAATTTGCACCAAATGGACAAACAGTTAACCAAGTTTACTATTTGGAAGTGCTGAAAAGGCTGCATGAAAAAGTTAGACGACCTGAACTTTTCGCCAACAATTCATGGCTCTTGCATCACGACAATGCACCAGCTCACACGGCACCGTCTGTGAGGGAGTTTTTAGCCAGTAAACAAATAACTGTATTGGAACACCCTCCCTACTCACCTGATCTGGCCCCTAATGACTTTTTCCTTTACCCGAAGATAAAGGAAATATTGAAAGGAAGACATTTTGATGACATTCAGGACATCAAGGGTAATACAATGACAGCTCTGATGGCCATTCCAGAAAAAGAGTTCCAAAATTGCTTCGAAGGGTGGACTAGGTGCTGGCATCGGTGCATAGCTTCCCAAGGAGAGGACTTTGAAGGTGACCATAGTGATATTCAGCAATGAGGTATGGAGCACTTTTTCTAGGATGAGTTCGTGAACTTAACTGTCAGAACTCATATATGTATATATATGTGCATATATATGTATATGTGTGTGTATGTATATGTATGTGTGTATATGTGTGTGTGTATGGGTGCACAGAGGGTGCCAAAAAATGTATATACATTTTAAGAAAGGAAAACTGTATTAAAATTGTAATACTCAATATATACGGATAATGAAAGTTGAATACAAGTCATGTGTATACATTTTTTTGGCACCCCTGGTATATGTGTGTGTATATATGTGTATATGGGTGAGTATGTATGCATGTGTATGTGTGTATATGTCTGTATGCGTGTGTTTATGTGTGTATGGGTGTATATGTGTGTATACGTATATATATGTGTGTATGTGTGTGTATATGTGCATATGTGTGTATATATGTGTGTATATGTGTGTATGTATATGTATATGTATATATGTGTGTATATGTATATATATGTGTATATATACAGAGGGTACCAAAAAATGTATACACATTTTAAGAAAGGAAAACTGTATTAAAATTGTAATACTCAATATATACTGATAACAAAAGATGAATACAAGTCACGTTTGACTTCTGCAATTACAAGAGGTGCTCAAAGTGGTTACCATCAGTGTCCAGACACTTCTGATTATGGCGAGCTACTTGCTGTGTATACATTGCTTGAGCAATGTTAAAGTGTCCACTTGTATACATTTTTTGGCACCCCCCCCAGTATGTATGTGTGTATATGTTTATATATATGTGTGTATACGTGTGTATATATATATATATATATATATATATATATATATATATATGCATTGCATGTGTGTGTGTAGTAGCCATCCTAATGTGTGTAAGGTGGTATGTTATTGTAGTTTTGATTTGCATTTCCCTAAACGACTAGTGACGTTGAGCATCATTTCATGTGTTCACTGCCCATTTATGTGTCTGTCTTCTTTGGAGAAATGTCTATTCAAGTCCTTTGCCCATTTTTGATTTGAGTTGTTGGTTTTGTTGTTGAGATTTAGGAGTACTCTATATATTCTGGATATTAATCCTTATCACATATATGACATGCAAACATTTTCTCCCATTCTGTGGCATCCCTCTTTATTCTGTTACTAATGCCTTTTGATGCACAAAATTTTCTAGGGCACTTTTACGTGACTGCTCTAAGACCAGGGTTAACTTCGGTTTGGGAATAAAAATGAGATTTGGGATCCTCCTAAAAAGCGTATTGAACCATACTGACTAGATTATGCTTTTTGTGATCCTGACTTTTAAAATCAACTGAATGCCCTCTCTTCCACACTCAGTCGGATTCTCCTGTGTGGCACAAACGTAAGTAAATGTTCCCTACAGATAATAATGTGATTTGAGTAGCTCAGAGGGAAACTGGCTCCCTTTCTACTTGCAGACATTCAGGCAGCCTGCAGATGGCGATAGAGCACCGCGTGTGCCTCCTTCTCCACAGGAAGGCTCCCAGCTGACAGCTAGAAGCTAAGGATTCTTTACAAAAGGAACACGTGGATTTACTGGAAGAACTTAAAAACAGACTTCCCGCAAAAGGCTTGAAAGGATCAGCAAAGAGACAGGGAAGAATAATGTTTCTAACTTCAACAAAAGAGCGATGCTGCTGGCCCATGGCTCCCACTGTAAGGGGACGCAGGATCTCTCAGTGTTCGTGAGTTGAACTCCTTCACGTTAGGGCCAGTTCCTCTGACCCCTGTATTTAGAGAGAGTTTTATAGTCTATATTCAGAGGATAACAGCCCAACTCCACTTGGAGACCTTCCTTAAGAAAATGAAAATAAATTTGGTTGCTCTTCTGTGGACATTTCCAACTCTGTTAAATACTGATTGTGCTTTGCTGGGATCAGCACCTGTGACTGTCCGTTATATAAGGTAGAATTTGCTTTTATGTCTTAACCTCAAATATGTTCCTAAAATTATAAAGGCCCTTGCACAACTGTCCCTTCATCATCCTTAAACTCACTACCAGTGACTTGATATAGGTCTTTTTCATCTCTCAATGTGGATTATTGACAAAGCCTTCCATCTGATCTCTCAGCTTCTACCGTTAGGCCCTTGAATTCATCCTCGAAGTACCTTTCCAAAATCTGCATCTGACCAGGTCCCACCACTGTCAAAAGTTCCATATTTCCATTCTGCCTGGAGGATGAAGTCTGAGGTCTTCAGCATGGCCTCAAATTCTCCACGAGATGACCCCATCTACACCCCCACACCCTGCCATTCCCTATCGCATACTTCGTACTGCAGAATTATGAGTTGTTTATAGTTCCTTGAACATACCATGCTGTTCTCACCTTTATAACTTTGCATGTTACTCCCTCTACCGAGAATGTCCTTCCCTGTCTTGTCTGATGACAATTTCTTTTAAGCATTTAAAGTCAGCTAGACTTAATCTCCTCTCAAAAGCTTTCCCTCGCCCCTACAGGTGACATTCTTTTGTTTTTTGGGCTACTTTATCACCTGGTAATACTTCTATTGGAGAACTTATCCCGTGGTTCTGAAATGATCTTTGTGCGTAAGTAAGATTGTGTTTTAATCCCCTCTAAAACCCACCTAGAGGCTAATGAGCATAATATGCGTTGAATGTAGCAGGAGTTCAATAAATTAGTGTTTTAGGACATGGGGTTAAAACATTGATCAAGGTCATGATGCAGCCCTCAATGCCAAGTGATGTAAAGGGTAAAAGAATGGACAGAAGCTACCTTGTCCTTTGAGGGAAGGTATAAACGATCCACGTTTTAGAGCAGAGTAGGCCCGATTTGCTGCTAATGACCTAGAGAAGAGAACAGTAACTTGTCTGAGAGATCAGAAGTGTGTATTAGACCCGTAGGTCTGGCCCTCCGTAGCTTTGTGATCAGAGATAATTGAAAGAGACTTTCCTTTCTGGGACCTAGTTTTATCAACTATTAAGTGAAAGGACTGGATTAGCTGACTTCCAAGGTTTAGTGCAGCTCTAGTGTTTGTATGGTCTCATTCCTTAGCATTGTGCATATACGGAATATAAACTTACCTTTTATCCTCAAGCCTGGGAAACACAACTTTCCCAACTTTGCTCATTCTTGCCATTGCCTCCTGTCAAATGAAGAGAAGAACACACAGCTGAGTAGGAAAGCTAACCCGAAGTGAGGCTTGTCATAGGCAACGACATTTAATTAGAATTCATTTCCCCTTAAGATACTCAGTTAATATATATATTTTTTCAACTTATTTTCGCTAGTAATGGGAATAAGACCCAATGAACACTAAAAGTTACACCTATGACCGCACAGCCTGGCCTTCCTAAATGGTTGTGTATTGAGGCCTCCAGGGCACAAACAGCTAGAAGGTGAAGTGTTTGTGATCAGTCCCAGGGAGCAATGGGAGGAAATTATTTCCCCTTCTCATTGCTGGACACGAGGGCTTCAGGAGGCAACATGAGCACACTGTCTACTTAACTCAACATAACAATAACCAAATGGAAGCCACTCTGCACCTCTACTGCGGGATAAAATAAAATATTTAAGACCTCTTCATTTCACCTTCAGCTTTCTTTCCAGAAGTCTTTGAAATTTTGAGTACAGATATGAGATCTCTGGGCTGAGTCTCATTGACTCGAGTTCTGAAATGTGACGTTGGAACATTCTTGTCTTTACAGTGGGACAGTCGGGCAGCCGGCAAGTTGCGGCATCTGAGTGGACATGGTTTAACGTGTACAGCATGAAAACCGATCACAGATTGTATTGGCTCCATTAGAGGACTGAAATGGTTAGGTTTCCTTGGGCAGCCTCCCAGTGCTGTGAAAGCTACGGGAAAGTTAGAGGAAATGGAATGAACCCAAACTTTGGAGCCCTACAAACTTGACTAGGCAGATTGTAAGTAATAGCACGACAAAGCTCTTCAGAATAGGCCCTGTTTTAGGAACAGCTACTGAAGTCTTATTGTTCAGGATATCGTCATTCTGGGGTCACTTCTACACGACTTCTTATTCCACATACTCATTACTCACTGTGCTAGGGACACAGCTTGGCATAAGACATACTCTCTGTCCTGGAGAAACTCACATGCGAGCATGGGAGGAAAAAAGTAAACAGCTGACTACCACATAGAATATGAGAGCTCCTAGGTCTCTTCAAAACATTTCCAAATGGTCCCTGCCCATCTTTGCCACCTTACTGTGGTTTTCACACACACACACACACACACACACACACACACACACACAAAATTTACCACCGATTTCCTTCTGACATGCCATGTATTTACTGGTTCATGTTTCCCTTATCTGCCCTCTCCACCACTTGACCTAACCAGAATGTAAGCTACATGAGGCCACAGGCTTTTCTGTTTGCTTCTTAGTCTCAGCACCTAGAATATTTGCAAAACATATCAAACCCCTTCCTTGTGCCAAGCACATCAGAGATGAAGAATGGATGGGTCCTTTCATCAAGAAGCTCACCATAGAAAAGACATTTACCCTGATCAAAATACAGTATGATAAATAACTATGGTGGAAGCAGATAAACTTCTTTTCAATAGTTATTCCAGGGTTAAGAAGCGTGAAAGCTTCTTTATCAGCTAGTCACTTACACATATTTCCACTCCTGCAAGGATGCTTCACCAACTCTTCCCCAAGGAAGGCAAGAACATTCTGAACAGTTATCTGCCCTCAATGGATTTAAAAGTGCGAAGTGGGAGACCCAAGTAGCAAGTACACTGACAGCAGACAAGAATCGGCATCCTTAGTGAGGAGATTTTAAGAAGTTATACAAAATTATTAAAAGGAAATCATACGAAAAGATAAAAACAAAAACAAGGGCCGTCTGGGGTCATTTTGTGAAGGGGCAGTCACACACATCTTAGTGAGGTTACTGCCATTCCACTTAACAAGGACATTTTCAGAGCTTGGCCTACCCCAGCGCGTCAGAATGTTTGCTCCCTGCACTAGGTTCTGACTCTCTTAAAGTAAACCCTGAGCCTCGCGAAGATGCCTCAGCAACCCCAATGGCCATCTTCGCCACTGGCTCGCTCTCTGGCTTTGTCCTCACTTCTTCCTTCAGAGTCCTGCTCTGCCGTGATCTAGGCAGGATCTCTCACCTCTTCCCCCTCCTCTGACTGCTGAAAATGCCCTCAGGGACTGTTCCGGGGGCTGTGCTCAGGCCTCAGGCTTGAGACAACATTCCAGGATTGCCTTCATGGGTGGGATCCGGGAAAACTTGTAGTATCGGAGGTGCTCCATAAATGTCACTTCCCTTCTCACTGTAACAGATGTGTGGACAAAAGGCACACAGGGAATTCTTTCTCCCTTTCTTCAGATTCGGGTTGTTTAAGAAAATAAATTATTAAGAAACAAACACCAGAAATCGAGATTTCAAAGGTTTAAAAAGAGGTTGTTTGGTTGCTCAGAAAAAGTACAGATTTAAGCATTAAACTTAGCTCAGGTATTGTCTCCATGGAGAGGACTTTTTCCGATTCATCCCGCCGCCTGCCTCCCTCCCAGATGGAGTTATTTGCCCCACAGCAACTTGTGCTTCCATCTATCATGCATTTATGACATGGCACCGCAATGCTTTGTTAGCACCTCAGTCTCCCCAACTAGACTGTGAGCTCCTCAAGATAGGAACTGTTATAATTATTCCCACTGCCAAACCCGGCATCTGGTACAGTGTATGTGTTCAGGGAATGTCTACGAGATGAATGAACTTGCGGATCATACGACAGAACGCTAAAATGGAAGTTTTGGCTGAGGTCTAAAGATGACAGACATAAGATACCAAAGTGAGCTAGAAACAGACCACCCTGAAGAATTTGTAAAAAGGGTGGTTAAGGACCCATTAATCAACTCTTAAACCTTTTATCCATATGGAAGGTTAGAAAAAGAGCTGGATTTTTAGAAGAGAGCTGTTGGTTTATTGTGTATCAGGCCTCCTTGTAGGGAAAGGGGTGAAAGGAGGCTCCTCAAGAATTGTGTTTGTTCTAAACACAAGTTACATAGGCATAATAAACATTGGATGAAAATATATTAAAATGTTAACAGGTTCAAAAGCATGGGTGATAATTAATTTTCTTAACTTTTTTGTGTGTTTTGTAAATTGTCTACAGTGGCATATATGGATTTGATAATTGCAAGGAAAGAAAGTACGCTGCATTTTAAAAAAACAAAACAAAGTTATGATTATAGAAGGCAGTCAAAACGCCTCGTGCTCACTCTTCTGTCTCCTGGGAGGCAGGGCTCATAACGAGTATTTGACACAATAAGGAGAATGCCCAGAGAATCAGTGCTGTCATCAGAAATAGCACTGCTGAGTTTCCTGATTTCTCCAAATAATTAACATAAAAGTGAAACCTCATGAACCCACTGGCTGCAGTAAATCTGGAAATTACCGCAGCATAACAATATGGATTTATTATGGAAATGCTGACACGTGCTAAATATAGTCACCCCCACAATATATTTCTGTTCAAAAGGGTCTATTTGAAGTTGGCTTCAAAATTCATACTTTCTGTCAGCAGGCAGGAGCCGGACAATCTTAATTTGCAGCACGCTACCCTCTTTGTTTGAGAGTCTAGACAGCACAATGAATGCAGTGACTTTTCTCTTTCCTTTTTGCCCACACAATGAAAGCTTTTTAAAAACAAAATATTTTGTAAAATAGCATTTTAATCACTCTTTTCTTTCTCTCTATAAGGCAGAGTTATAAATAAACCATGAAAGTTCACATTTGATCGTTACTTCTGAAAGCAAGTGAAGGGTTTCTGTAGGAAAAAATAGGGGCCCTGTACCCCGGGCATGAAAGACGGCATTCATGGGGTTTGACCCTTCCCTGCCGTGTCAAGGCCGAGCTCCCAGGGTGCACACACTGCTCACTTCTCTGGGAGCAGCACTGGCCATCACAAGCCCGTGTGGGCGCAGGAAACACCCACTTCTCATGCATTCTGGCCTGGTTTGGGAGCTACCACAGGCTTTAGGCTACACTGAGGTGAGGCAAGCAGGGAAATTAGGTTAAAGAAAGGAAGGGGCTCTTGAGCACCCGTGGAGAAGATGCAGATTCCATCGGTGCAGACACATTAATCTGGGGAGCAGGGGATCTGGTACCTTCGTCCTCCCCATGGGAAAGGGAACAATGGCCTTAAGACTTTGGGAAGACTATCAAGATGTCTAGACCCGGGCAGCCAAGGGTGCTGCTAGCTTGGCCGTGTCCAGAGTCAGGATCGGCAGGGAAGAATAACCAGGACCTGGCATGGTGGGTGCTATCATATCGTGTGAGCTCCCCACAGGCAGGAACCAGGTCACCGTAGGGCTCATGCTGGCACATCCTAGCCCTTACAGGTGCTTGAGGCATGATTGCCGAGTTGCTGAATGAAAGGGCCATGACTTTCCCAACAGGGACGGTGGCAGACATGTACTCCAGGGAGGGCTCAAGATGTTGCATGAGGATTCTGGAAGAACAAAATATTGGAGGTGCCATTTATCTGATTTTCAGTCTAAGGAAATTAAACGTGACCAGCACTTAATATGCACATTATCAGCAGATCCATCAGTAGGTCCACACATCAGATAGTCACGAGTCAGCTAAGACGTGTGAGGTTTCCTAAGAGAAGAACAGAGGCGATCTACAAGACTGAGGGGACGACCGCATGGCACTGGGCTTCTATGTCCCCATCTGCCAGGGATTTGCTACATGTTGTCATTTACATGGCCCAGAGTAGTGGAGTCAAAGGTATTATCTGGTTTATTTACACCAACCCTTACAAAATCAACAGGTGGCTGAAAAAGACTCAGTCAATGGATTAAAGGTAATGGTGACAATTGAGATTCAAGTAAACAAGAAAATGGTGACACTTTTACTTGGTACTAGCTCTTCATAGGATAAGGTAAAAGTAACGCAGACCTAGTATACCTTTAGATATTGCATAATCTTAGAATGAGGACATCATAATAGGCAAATATTTGAAATATTTTATTTCAGCTATATTTCACCTGTTTAGAGTAGGTGTAATCTATAAGGTCAGAGCATGTCTATGCTTTTTATAAAATAAGTAAGTTTCCATGCATTGAGGATGCAAGCTTGAACATTTTTTAACTGATAGGATATATGATCCAAAACACGTGGCACCTACTGACTTCTCAGACAACTCCCACGGCCACTGCCGTATTGCTGGTTTAACCCAAAGCTCCCCAAGTGCTCACTCTGTGCTGTGCACTGTGCTAATTGCTTGATATACATGACCTTTTTAATCCTCAAAATGACTTTATGTCACGGAGATCACCATCTAGTTCCACTTTATGAATCAAGGAGTAACAGAGAGTATAAAAAAATTTGCCCACGGTCATAAAGCCAATATGTAGTCAAGGCAGAATTCAAGTCCAGTTCCAGACCTTTGCTGAGTCCTACACTTAGACCCGATACTCCTGTCTTCCCTGTAATGCAAAAGCCTCATCAGTGAGTTCTCCAGGTTTGAGTTCAAATCCCACTTCTGCTGCTTATTAGCTGGGAGATTTCTTGGGTGAGAATGAGTGACTGTACATGTGTAAGACGTACCAGTACAGTACATTGTATTGTGTTTTTTTTCAGAGATGCTGACACATAGCTCTGAAATATATGAATCTGCCTTCTTGAGGAGCTCTGACTCATTTTACTGGAACAACAAGTTCACATGCTAATGTGTGGGCTGAGGCACATGACCCTCCACAGAAAAACAGAAAGTATAGCAATGTGATTTTCCTCCAAAAAGCATTAAGAAATGGCTAGTTGTTCTTTTATTTATTTTGTTTTGTTTTTATTTTTGACAGAGTCATCTTTTGACTTGCATCTGGCATTCTGTTCTGTGTAACCTTCGTGCACTAGAGACAACACTGTCAATTTAGAAGCTGGAAGGGATGAGAGAAAGGGAAGAGTGGGAGAAGTCTTCATCATTAATCATGATAGGAAGACTCACACTTCATTTATAATTTTAAATTCTTCCTATCTATCTATCCAGCCAGCCAGCCTGCCACCAACATACACACACATCTTGTTTAGGGTATTGATTACATGGGGGTACACATTTATCAAATTTCATCAAACTGGACATTTAAGATCTGTGTATTTCACTTTACGTATACTACATTTCAATTTAAAATTATAAAAGGAAAAAAACACCCTGTATGTGTATACATGTATGTGTTGGTATATTTATAATTTATTTAATTTTCCATTATATGCCTACCAAATGGAAATTTAAAAAAAATAAATGCCCAATTTCTAATATTGACTCTAAAATGTACCTCATATTAGTCGCTTGATCATAAAGGAGGGGTGGGGGTATGGAGGCTCTGTAATTCTGCAGGAAGTGGAGAAGCTAGTAAAAAGATACTGGGTTTTAGAGATAAATAGGCTTGGGATGGTATCCAGGCTATGCTACTTACTGGATGTCTGAACCAAGCCTTAACCTTCCCATCTATAAAATGGGAATAATATCTACTCATAGTATTGTTGAAAATTCCAGTATCGTACTCTCTGACTACCATCTCCTTCACTGGTCTCCTAACTTCCGCTTTCATATCCTAATAGCAGTCAGGGCCAGTCAAGGTGATTTTCAGAAAGAGAGAAAATATAGTGCAGTGATTAAAATGATAGACTCTGACTGTAACAGACTACCAGAGTGTGAAGTTGGGCTGTATCACTTACTAGCTATATTATTACGGATAAACTATTGAACTTTATGCCTATTTCCTTTATGCCTAAAAAATGGAGATAATAATAGTAGGCCTCATAGGACTGTTAGGATCATGTGAGTTATTTTAGGTAAAGCACTTGGAACAGTGCCAGCACATAGCAAATGCTCTGTAAATTTTACAAATTTATTATCCCACTAGCATGCAAGCTCCATGTGGCCAGGGTTTTTCTATTTGATTCATTCACTGTGCTAAGCACTGAGCCTGGCCAGAATGGGCAATCCATAAGTATTTGTTGAATGATTCAATGAATGAGGTAAATTAAATTTTATCTCTCTGGGCTGTTTTCACCCATAATACACAATCCTCTGACACCAAATGTGTGGGTTTTTTCTTAGATCAACCAATTCTCCAACTCTCCAGACACCAATTGGGTGTCCTACAATTCAATTTAATTTTGACACTAAGTACCCAGAGCTAGCATCAACACCCTGTAAGGATTCAGTCGCACAGGACTTCAGATGTCAGTCACAAGTCCAGGCCCCCGGTACATCTGACTGACTAGCTATAATAAATCAGAAGTTCCCGTGACCAGCCTTTCTACCTAAGATTTGATAACCTACTCACAGAACTCAGGAACACTCAGTTGCTTACAATGACCAGTTCACTTTAAAGGACACAACTCTGGACTAGCCAAATGAAAGAAATGCATAGGGCAAAGTATGGGGGTGTGGGAGGTGTGTGGTGTTTCCAGGCCCTCTCTGCGGTGCACCACCCTGGGCTCTCCAAACCCTGCAGTTTAGGGATTTTATGGAGGTTTCAGTACATGAGCATAATTTGTTAAATCATTGGCCATTGGTGATTAACTCAATCTCCAGCCTCTCTGCTCCTTGGAGATGGGGGGTTGAGGTTGAAATTTCCTACCCTCTAATCAGGCCTTGGCTTTTCTGGCAACCAACCTCCATGGCAACCAAGCTATTTAGGGGTCCCTAGCTACCGGTCATCTCATCAGTATACAAAGGACACTCTTTTTACTCCAGAGATACCGTGAGTTTTGGGAACTGTGTGCCAGGAATCAGGGACAAAGATCACATATTTAGTTTTTGTTGTATCAGAGTCTCTCAACCCTAAAAGCTGCAATGGACTCCCATTGGTTTTTCAATGAAATTCACATTTTATAGAATGGCCTAAAACTTCAAGATCGGTATCTCCAACCTCATTTCATGTCCTGTTCACGGTGCTCACCATGCTAGAAACGCACTGGCCGTCCAGCTGTTGATCGAACATGTTAAGTTTACTCCTGCTCAGGGCCTTCCTGCTTCTCTCAGGAATATTTTCTTGGCTCATTGACTGTCTAGCTTTTTCATGTGATTAAGTCCTCTTCAAAGATAATCTCGATGAGGCCACCTTTGGCCCCTCTTAGCCGAAACAGTCCACTTCTTGCAAACACTCATATTTCACGTCCTTATCGTTATAACCCTTCATTGCACTTAGCATGACCTGAAGTTATGTTGTTAATTCATTTGCAGCCTTGTTTATTGTCTACTTCTTCCTCTGTGGTCCTCACCTCTAATCCTCCTTCCTGAATCTAAGCTGCATGAAGGTAGGGTCCTTGGCTTTCTTATTCCTTGCTGTATCCCTAGCTCTTAGTAGGGTATTAGTTAAACATCAGCTGACAGTATAAACTTACCGAATGCCTATTTTAGAGAGGCGCTGTGTATCTATATCATGCCTCATTTGATGCTCACAAACATTCAATGAAAAAGGTCTTATTATTTAAATTTACAATAAGGAAACAGAGGCTCAGACAAATTAAGTGACTTGCCTAAGCTAGTATGTGGCTCAGCTAGGATTTGAAACACGCTTTACCTCATGAATAAGACCAGGCTCATTGCCTGAGGAGCTCACAACCAATAGGCAGGTCGCTAGCATTAGTTCGTGACAATTTATCTCCCTCTGATGACTTTGGGGTCCTGTAAAATCCAGTCCTTTCTCCACTGTCAAAGATAAATTCAATTTTAGTCAGGATACTGTGCTTACAAAGGCAGGAAGGTACATTCATTGAGATATAGAAAGATTTGCATATTAATTTTTGAAACAAACAAAATTACTGTCAGCTGTATGACCCTGAGTAAGACCCTTCCCCTCCCTGGTAGTCACTTTCCTTATCAGTAAAATGAGGGGGTTGGATTAAATTATTTCTAAAGTCTTTGCCAGCTCTGCAATCTGTTGGTTCCATGCATACTCATATGTCTTTTCTTTGGTTAACTCTCAGTTGACAAGTGAACCAGTTACTCCCAATGGCACATTTCATTAGGGTTTTATTAAGCCCAGTCTGAAAGTGAATATAGACCCACTGTGTTTCCCCAGCAAAGTACAGTTTTGTTGCAATTCAATTACAGCAAACATGGCACAGGGGGGTAGCAAAAATATCAAGCTTCTTGCTAAAAGCATCAGACATATTATAGCTATGTCTATACCAAACTACAAGCCATCACCCCTCTAATAATCTGTTGTTGGTTGGAAAAGAAATGTTCCTGCTGATATTTCTGACTGAAAAGGCATAAAGGACTACAGTGAGCTATAACAAAAACAATAACAACTCAACAATAATAATACTGATAGCTAACATTTATTGAGTATTTACTATGGCCCAGCACTATATTAAACACTTTACCTACTTTATTCCAGCAGTTGAAAGATGAAGAAATCACACATCATGAAACCTGTACTCTTAACCATGTGCTATGGAACAAAGGCTTTGGTGACGTAGAAGTACAGACCATAATTCAAATCCTAGCTCTGCCATTTAACACTCTGAGACTCAATTTCCTCATTTTAAAAATTGGGATTTAAATACCTATTTCATATGCTTGTTGTGTGGACTAAATGCTCAAAAGTTAGTTATTATTATTATCACTATTCCCAATTACCTATCTACTAAAACAAACCGTATTTTCCCAGAAACTTTATCAAAAGATAAGAGTTCTCAAGTATATACTTGGGTGTATGCTTCAGGTTGGTGGAGTAGGTGGTGGTTCTGGAGAATGTGTTGGGTGTCAATGGTGAGTCTCACTGATTTCGAAATGTTTCCAACTCCAGGAACTTTCATCTCCACTTTACTTCAGCACTCACTCCACAGCCAAACCCTGAAACTTATCATCCCCTGAGACTGCTATACTTATGCATATTCCACTATTCTAATAGCTACTTTCTGACTTCAATTTCCCGTTAGTTGAATTCTCACACTTGCCCCAGCATTCCTACCAAATGTCCTCCTTCACCTTATGGTCATTTCTAGAATCTCAATCCTGTCTTTTTCTTTTAATCCATATACCCTTTCTGGCTCTAATGTCTTCCACAGCTAAGGTAGAATGCACCACCCATTTCATCAAATACAGTGAGCAACAAGAATCACTAACAACTCTCTTAGTCACCAAATTCAATGGATAGCTCTAATTCACAGAAATCATTTAGCCAAGATATGCTTTATTTATGGACGTAAGGGAGAAACTTTATTTAGGATGGAATAGGCCAAAAGGAGACTGTAACTCGAGAAAGTGCAACATCCTTGCAGCTCTCAGGGTTTCAACACTGCCCGATTCAAAGGTATTTCCGTGCTGGGAAGACTCTTTGGCCAGCAGATCTGGAACCATAATTGGCAGCAAAGAATCAAATGTGATGATATTAACACAGTGTGCAGTGATTGAGTTGTAAGAGATGTTGGGTAGTCACTAGGGTCAGTTTCTCTGTGTTTAGGCTGGTAAATCACTAATTTGTCTAAGACACAGGATATTTATCCATCTATTCATCTCTCCACACTCCTTAAAGCTCCCTGTTTTGGATCTTCAACTCTCCTTGGCCAGAGCCATTATTAGAGGTAGGGCTTGGATACGCTGGTTCTAGCCTCCAGGGCTGGTCTTAGACTTTATTTACAGTACAAAAGTCTCTCTGGCTAAGCCTGAATTTATTTCAAACCACTTCCGGACGGAAAAGACCAGCAGAGAGGTTGACTCTGAAGCCAAGAGTTGGGGAAGCCAGACAGCACCAAAGCAAGAGAAGGGCTGGAAAGCAACTGTGAAGCCAGCAGGCTGGGGAGGACACAGAGATCAGGCAGAGAAAGGGAAAGGCGTGGAATCCAAGTCCAGGATAGATCATTGTGGTGTCCTTTTAAATTGGCTGATAATCTTTTCTGTGTTTCCAATGCCCCATGCTTCCCTCTATCTGAGCACTTAGCACACAGTAGGATGAATGTGTGTTTACTGATATGTCTCCCCAACAAGTATGAGATCTAAGAGGATAGAGGCCATTGATTTTTATCAGTGTTCCCAGAAATTGTTATAAGGTGACTCTTTAACAAATATATGCTGAGAGAATGAAAGAACAATGAGTAGATGGATGGACGAATGAATGAATGAATCGGGAGTAGGGTATCTGTATAAAGAAACCATGGGATCTCCCTCACTTATACTTTTTGGTATTTCCTAACTGTCAGGTCAGTATCTTCTTTGTTGTCAGCTGTCACAAAGTTAAGATCACGAATGCTGGGCTACCTAGATTGGAACTGTGGCTCTTCTAACTGAATGGCTTGGGCAATTGACTAACCTCTTTATGCCTCAGTTCACTCATCTGTAAAATAGAAAGAACTGAAATAATTTCTCATAGAGTTATTAAGATGAGAAAGAAAATGCATACAAACCATCTAAACTAGTGCCTGACACAAGCAAAAGCTTAGAAAAGTTGAATTATTTTTATTCTTATCATTATTCTATCCTACTCCAGCCCAGCATGACATAGGATCTTGTAATGTTTTCTTGAGGGCTGCTATTTAAAGACAGCGCTTCCACATCTTGTGCTACATGTGACATGCTGCCTGGGCAGGGGAGTGACAAAGGGCATGGGATGAAGGAGCCATTCAACACCATTCAGATACCAGTTGATGCCTCTGTTTATGAGGGGAAGGAAGATGAACAATGAGCAGACCGGGGGCCGTAGGGAATAACAGTGGTAGGAGCGTAGGTTTGGAAACATGGAGTTTAGTTCTGGGTTGGACTTCCAGTCCTTTTACATAAAATAAACAAAGAAAACAACAACTATGCCAGCTGTGTTTAAGCATTATGAGTTCGCTGTGGCTCTCACGAGACACAGGGAATTCAGTCTGCTTCCCTCTGGTTACTAAATGATAGACAAGCACATGATGTACTGGAAAGAGAACTGATCTGGGAAAAACAGGAGGCCACGGTCCTGTATTTATCTTAGCCTGGGCTCTGTGAGTTTCAATAAGTTGCTTCCTTTCTTTGGATCCCAGTTTCCTCTTCTCCAAAATGGGAAGTCTGAGCCAGATAATGTTAGTTTTAATTGTTCAACAAATAGTTACTGAGTACCTGTTGTATGCCAGGCATTATGCTAGGCACTGGATTTATCACAGAATCTGACAGCTCTGTCTCTGTCTCCAAAGAACTTACGAGTCTATTGAAGAAACACAGATGTTATCTGATTGTGTAAGAGGGAGACAAAACTAGTCTGGGTGCTTAGGATACTACCTGAAGGTTCAAAAAGAGTTGGCCAGTTAAAGAAAGTTGATAATGAAGGTTGTAGGATGAAGGAAATGTATACTTGAAGCTTCACGTCAAGAGAATATGGCATATTCACAGGACTGAAAGAAGTCCAAGATGGTCAGAGTAGATATAATGAGCGATGTGATGAAGCTACAAATGAAGGCAGGATTTAGATTTTGGATGACCTTTTAAAATCATGTTAAAGGTTTCTGACATTATGCCAAGGTCAAGGGGAAGCTACTGGATAGTTTTAAGCAAGAGAGATCCTATCCAAGTTCGTAAAAGATCACTTTGGCTAATGTGTAGAGAATGAATCAGAGTAAAGCGGAGGTCAGGAAACCAGTCAGGGGGCCTTTGGAGTGGTCCAGGTGACATGTAATGGTGGCTTGGAATGGACGAGGATGGTGACTGTGGAATTAAAGCAAAGTGGAAGAAGATTCAAGAGACATAAGATATAGGTTACAAAGAAAGAGACTGTGAGAGACGGAAAAGGAGGGAAAAGAGAGGGTGACTTCAGGATGCCCTTGAGATTCTGGCAGAAGAGATAAAGTAGATGGGGTGCCATTTTTTCAGATAGCACCATGGCTGGGCTGAGTTTGGATGTTAACATGTTTAAATGGAGAGCCCTTCAAGTGGAGATTTTATGTGGCTAACTGTAGAGCTGCTGGCATATAAATAGCAAATGAACCCTTAGAAATAGATGAGATAGACAGGATCCTGCAGAAGACCAACATAGAGTGTTGGGTAGAGGAGAGAGGGATTCTGGCAAAGGAATTTGGAAAGCAGCATTCAATGCAGTGAAAGGAAAATCAAGGAAGTATGTTTTTAATGGAAGAGTGTGTCAATGAAGAGAGTACTCCACGTGGCAAAATCCTTCTAAGGGTGAATCAGGATAAGGGATGAAGAGCTCTTTGTGCTGAGCAATAATCTAGGTTAGCGTTAGGGACTCTTGGGTGGAATTCTGGGAGTGGAAGGCAGCTCGCCCTTGGTTAAGGAAGCAGTGGGTGGGTGGTGGCGAGAAAATCAGGAGAGTGAGGATAGCCATCTTTTAAAACATTTTTGACTGTGAGAGAAAAGAGAGTTTATTTTGAAAATGAGAAAGTTTGCAGTAGCACTTTCCAACAGGAATAATGTGTTACATGAGTAATTCTAATCTTCCCAGTAGTCACTTAAAAAAGAGAAAAGAAACTGGTAAATTAAATTTGAATATTTTGTTTAACCTATCGTATCTAAAATATATTATTTCAATGAGTAATCAACAGAAAAGTTATTATTGAGATATTTTACATTCTTTTATTCATACTCAGTCTTTGAAGTCTGGTATGTATTTTACACATTTCGATTTGGACTAGCGACATGTCAAATTGCTCTGAAACTATATTTGACCAGTGGCTGCTGTATGAGACAGCAGAAGTCTATTCTATGTTTAAATGCTGATGAGAAAGCCTCAGTGTCAACGAGAAGGTACATACATAGGAATGAGTGCGCTGTCAGAGGAAGTGGGAGATGGGGGAGCCTCTGATAATAGGTGGGACATCTCTTCCATTTTAATAAATGTAAAGAAGAAAAAGTCTGTGTCTGGATATAAGCAGTGGTGTGCTGACAAATGTTTAATAACTGGTTCTGCAAAAAAAGGGGCGGGGGGCTGAATTGTAACATTTGCCAATTTCTGTGGTGTAAAGACTTCCAACTGTGGCCAGTTTCAGGCTGAGAATGTGATGCCGTGAACGTGGAGCTGGGAAGAGATGCACACAATCGGCTCTGTGAGCAGGGGTGAGCCAGCTGCAGCACACCACTGGGTACAAGAATGCTGGAGTATTTGACGGCAGATGTCTTTCTGATAGCGTTTATTTTCTCTTTGAGATAGTTGGTAGTTGAGAATAAATAGGAGGTCCTGTGTCTGAATGTGAGAGGAGAGATGGGGCTGAGAATAGGGGAGGCTTGACGTTGTCATTGTGGAAAACGAGAAATTGAGCTGACATTAGGTTCCCATCAGGAAACAGATGGACTGAAGTAAAACTTAATAAAAAGTTAGTTTCAAAGACGGTTTAAAAAAATAAAAATAAAAAAGTACCCCATGACTGGCAGCAGTGAGGAGCGATCACCCCCTCTTGGTTTGAAGGAATAAAGGGAGGGAGTGGTTCCCATGCCTCAGAGAGGAAGTTGTAGGGAGAGCACCTGCAGGGACTGTGATCAGTGGTGGCACCTCCGCGAGGAGACAGTTGGGGGAACAAATTACCTTCATTCTCTCCTCAAGCTCCTGCTGCTGCTTCTCACTGGTCAAACCTAACTAGATACCAGGGAGTGCGGGAAGTTGTCTGAAGACAATTACGATGCAATGTTAGAAGCCTGCCTTATGTTTGTGTTTTCTTATAGTGCTCAGTGGCCTGCAGGCAGGCAGAAATAAGGCAGAAAGCGGAACCCACCCTGGACTGGGGTTTGGTAAGAAAAGCACACGAAAAAATTTAAAAAATAAATGGCCACGTCAAGACTGGTCCTGTGGACAGAGAGAAGAGGGGTTGGAGGAAGTCAAGTAAAACCAAGTCCCATGGCAGCCCTTCAAAGTGCATGTTACCCGTTTTAGAGGAAACTGAAAGCCAAAGCAGTCACGTGGCTTGACCGGCACCAAGGTTCCTTACTGGTGGAATGGGGAGTTCCACCTGCAAGCAGATGAGTGATTTGACTGAACTGCAGGGGGAAAGGGGAATTTTCACGTTCATTTTAGCTTTTAGTTGAAATGCAAGCATTATTGGAATTTTCTACCCCTCAAAATATACACACATGAATGCTGAAAAGTCAGGGTGCCCTTGGGCATTTTCATCATAGGTGCTCCTCTCACATATACAAGCCAAAAGGTGGATGAGGACCACGCAAGGGTGTCTTTTATAAAAGTGGAGTCAAGTCCTCAAGCAAGCTCTGGATGCCCCTCTGGGCAGCACCTGGCTGCCTCCTTCCTTACGCCCAGGGGGATGAGCAGAAGCGGGAGAGAGGACGATGGGACTTTCCTGTGTCTGCTACATAGATATAAGCCATGGTATCCCATGGGCTTGGCACACGGTGAATGCTCAGGGATTGTGGGCCGAATGGAATCTTTTAGAGATCATGTTTTCTGTGTCAAATATTCCACAGTCTGACAACAGGATAAAAGATTAGAAATCAGAGCTGCAAAGCCGGGAACAGTGCACAGGGAGCACCGGAAATGGCCAGGTTGGAATTCCTGCGGTGTGACCTTGGCGCCTAATCTCTCTTGGCCCATTGATGAAATGTCCTCATGTATAAAATTGGCCAGTACTTGCTAGGTCGTTGTGAGGACGCAATGAGCCCCAGGATGCAAAGCGCCTGGCATGTGGACGTGCTCGGCAAAAGCCAACTCCTCCCACTGTCCTGTCCCTCTCTGGTCCTTCCATGATTTAGCCATTGCTTTCATTTCCCAGAATTGTCACTTTCTTCTGACACTATTCCATTCACAGAAGACAGTAGTGGTTTTCCTATTGCTTCCCAAGCATGATTACTCTCGAGCTCTTTGATTGTTTTGTTTTGGTCACTTTTGGGCCTCGGTGACCCTAGGTGACCATTCTGTGGAAACAGTGGCATTTTGGATCATGGTTCTTTTTCCATCTTTGAATAAACACCGAACTTTTTTCTACCTTTTATTCCAACTCTCATTTGCCATCTGGTGCCTGGTTTGGCTGCATCTGTGTTTGCTTAATGACTTTAAGCGAAGGCCGAGTTTACATATGGGAAGAAGGAGAGGGCTTTGCTGATTTCTTCCATATGTTCATTTATTCATATATTATGATTTTTGTAATCTTACCAGCATAGATCTTTTCAGACAATCCTTACACAGTTCCTTGGAGACCCACTTCTTTGTGTGTTCAGCTGGGAGTTTCCGTGAGAACGTTTGTTGCACTGCCCGTTACCTTCAGCATAGCTCAGTGTGGCTTTTAGATGGGCACAAAATTAATGGTCTTGGCAGTCCTTCTGTTTGAATAGAGGAGGCTCATTTGATTTGGGTGATTCTATGGAATGAGACCTGGGTTCTATGTCCTTCTCTCCATTTATAAATGGTGTGAATTCAGACAAGTTCTATATCTAGTCTGGTCCTCAGTTTACTCATCGCAAACCAAAAGCTGGGATTAGGTTTGCTCTGACACTAAAGAGCCTCACAGCCTCTGCTTTCCCTCATGCTGTTTCAGCCTCTACCTCTGGTACTGTATGTATGTATGTGTATATACATGTACGCATGTGTGTATGTATGTGTATATACACGTACATGTGTGTGCATGTATGTATGTGTATATACAGGTACATATGCATGTATGTGTGTGTATACACGTATGTATGTGTGTATGCATGCATGTATGGTATGCTTGTCTATATGCATGCATCCTGTATCTTACGGCTTAGCTGACATTCAAAGAATGTGAATGTCACATCCTTTGAGGATGTGACATTAACCAGGTGAAGGCTGGGGGAAGCACAGAGGGAGCAGAGGAGAGAACCCCGTGGCGGGAGGGAAAATGACACATTTGGGGAATGAGAAGGCAAGTGTGGTTGGAGCAGATAAAGCAAGGACAGATGTGGATAAGACAGAGCCGAGAGGCAGGCAGGGGCCATACCACTTGGACCTTGCAGCCTCTTTCCCCAGAGCACTAGGAAGCCAGAGGTGCCACCATCTGGCTGTTCTGCCACATTCAGCCTGGCAGAGGCCAGGAGCAGAGGTCTAGGTTTGGACATCGCCCCACTTAGGTAGAGGCAGCGTGAGGATGGGTACTTAGCGCTGTTTGCATGGAGCTCACTTCCTTAGATTTTGAAAGGGCTTATTCAGGGTCATTAGGTAACAGGAAAGACAGCACCTCAGCCTGGCCTCCTCCTGTTCAGATCACAATAGCTACCAGAAAAGACATCAAAAGAAATAATGTTGCAAAGATTCCTCACAGACCCGGCCAAAGCTTACATCAGCCAGTCATGTGGGTTTTAGGCTCCATTATTCAGTAAGAAATGGATTTGTCCTTGCAAGTGCTACAAGGTCTGGCACTTATACCTGAGATGTGAAGGCACTTTTTGCTTTGTTTTTTTAAAGTAGCAGAAGCTCTGACAACCTGGCCGTTTACATGCAACCTCCGGTCACAGTGTGTGTCGCTCACAGCTTTCCACAGAGGTATCTCCCAGTTTCCTTACGGTAGTGAGAAGGAGATGGCACGAAAATGTGCATCGAGACAGAAGACATGAAGCCATGGAAAAATGCTAGGACCATTATGCACAGACATCTTGGAGCAAGAAACTACAGCGCCCAGGAACCTTTATGTGGGGGTGCACAGGGTGGGAGAAGAGGTACTCAGTGGATTTTCAAGTCTGGAATGGAGATGGGGAGGCCATTTAAATCAGAAGCTGGAAGGAAATGTCCTCCATTTTCCACTCTCTCACTCATCCTCACCAGATTCCCACTCAGGGACCAGCTCTTATTTCCACCATTGTGAAAGAGATGGAAACAGAAATAGGAACGCTCACCACTCGTTACGCACTCATGAGTCCCAGCGGCTAACATTTTTGGTGCCCTATGTGTTTGGCACCATATTAGACGGCACATGCCAGCTTATCTCATCAGTATTCGTGGCAACCTCAGAAGATGGGTGTTATCATCATTATCCCTATTTTACAGGGGGAAAAAGAGGTGAACAGAGGTTGAGTAACTTGCCCAAGACAACCCAGGATTCAGGGTGGTCACTCCAGTCTTCAACACCAGGCAGTAGAATCCATTGCTTAACTCAGTGCTGTACCAAGGGGCAGGGCGGTCAGAGCTACTCACGTGGGGTGTGGGCAATCGAGGGGGGTGTGCTGTCTGTAGGGGATTAAAATCTAATAATAAGGCCAATTAAAAGGTCCATCTGCTTTTCATTATCACGTGCACTGACTACATGTTAGTGGCAAAATCTCCTCCAGGGCAAACCTCTCCCACCCAATGTGTCTCCCACCGCTCCTAAGCCACGGGCTCAGCCACTCTGGAAAGTTAAGAATTTCTAGTCCTACTTTACAGATCTCTCATCTCATCCAAACATTCCCATCATGCCCTGTACTACCTGCCCAGCTCTCCTGTAAGTCTTCTGTGCGCTGTGGATTCAGTGTGTTGGTTACTGGTTATATATGTGATTATTTCTTTATTGTCTGTCTTTGCCATTGGACCATCAACTCCATGAGGGGAGGGGCTGCGTCTACAGTTCGTGTTGAAGTGCAGGGCTTCGCAGGTTGATGGTGCTCGCCCAAGAAATATTTGCTGAAAGACCGGATGGGTGAATGAATGGTCAACCTACAAGGCCACCTCCTCCAGGAAGTTTTCCTGGAGAGAAGAAGGGCCCAGCTCTTCAGAGGGGAAGTTTGATAATGAGCTGGGCCCATCTTCCCTCCAAGGCAGCCCAGGGAGTTCTCTGCCAAGTGTGAAAAGCATGGGTCTTAGTGTAGCTTTGAGATTCAGGGCACCACAACCTCCCCCCTTGTGGAATTACCATTCCTAGGAAGAGAAAATGATCCTCTCGGGACTGATATTTTGATTGATAGGTAGTGGACACGGGTAGGGCCATAAACTACTTATACTTCGCACAGACTGAATCATTTAGGATGGTGCAATTCTAGATTAACATCTATACGCAAAAGATCCTAGCATGTTCCTTAGAGAGAGAAATCTAGGCTGTTTTGGCATGCTTCTAAACGGCTAGATAAATGTAACTCTGCAAACATCTCTGTGACTGGGGATGTTGTTTTTATTTTGAAATGGGAGCATGTTGGTTTACAAGTTCATTAAAACTGAGACACATTTTGCTAACGCACAATGGAATTGGCATCCCCACAGTAGGCCACGTCAAACCCATCTGTGTAACAACACTGTAATCCTTAGGAAAACATTCTAGATAACATGTTGTATCATGTCCTCCTTTTCATTCCTTCAAAATATATTTTTGTGTTTTTCCCCCCTGAAAACAAAAATATTCCAGGCAATCTTTGTGGGTGGTCCACTCGTGAGGGAAGAGCTCCCAGGTGTCGTCTGGGTCACAGCGCGGTCAATCCTCATGCTCAAAGCCAACATCCAGGAGACAGGCTGAATGAACAGCACATTGAGGTGACACACCAGGGCCATATGTGCTCTGGTGTCACAACTGGCCACAGGCAGAAATCAACGAAATAGCACAGAATGTAATTTAACAGGGAGGCAGACAGAGAACGGGAAAAGATGAGGTCAGATGAAAAGTCTCCTGACCCTCCGTTCTGCCATGATCTAGTTGAAAAGTTCCGTGGTAGCAGGGGAAGGGCCCTCAAAGCAGAAGGCCCCCCATGAATGGGTGACACCAAAGGCTTGCCCATCTCTATGACTCACTACCTGGAATTTCCACCCTACAAAAGAGTTTAATGAAGACAGTTTCTCCAGAAGATGAATGGTTGCACACTTATTAGGTGTAATAAGAAGGGGTTAGGCGATAATCAATATAGGAGAAGGCACCTTTATTGTAGCAACGAGCTGCATGATAGGGAACTCTAGAGCAGGGTCCCAAGGGGGTGGGAGGGGCAAGGGGAAGAGAAGTGCAGACGGAGGGTGCAAGGCGCAGGAAACTACTATGCAGCCCTTGACATCTTAAGGAGTGGCAAAGCATAGCTTCCAAAGACAGTGGGCTTTGGAAGTATTTTTTCTTTTTTCCCCAGTAATCTTCCTTTCCTTTTCTCCTGCCCCCTCTCTCCCTCCCTGTATCTTTTCTTCTTTCCTTTCTTCTTCCTCCCTCTCTCTCTTCCTCCCTTCGTAGACATTTATTGAACATCTACAATTTAGGCTCTGGCGGTCACTGATGAACAAAATTGGCATGGTCCCCGCCCTTGGGAAACGTACAGCCTTGTAGGGGAGACAATAAACGAATTATCCACAAAAATATCGAGAGTGATGCATTACACGAAATGCTGTGAAGCGGAAGTGCAAGGGGCTATAGGACATGATGCGAGGAGCACGAGCTTAGATTGGGGGACTCGGGGTCTGCTTCTCTCACGAAGTGACATCTGAGCTCACAGTTGAAGGAAGAGAAGGATCTAAATCAAGAAAATGTGTGTGTGGAGAGAGGCGGCATTAGAGCCAAGGGAATAAAGGAAATAATAACAATAACAGTGATAATAACAATAGCAGACAAAACTTACTGAGCAGTGATTATATGCCAGTCACTATTCTAAATACCTGATCACCATTCATTTAATCCTCACAGCAATTCTGTGAGGTAATTACTGTTATTGTCCCCATTTTTCAAATAAGAAAAATGAGGCACAGAAAAGTGAAGTAACTTGTCTAAGGTCACACAGCTAGAAGGTAGAGAAACTGGGATAAAACTCAGGTAATCTGGTTCCAGGAGAGAAAGACCTGTGGAGTGGAGCAATTGGACCAAAGGCTGAGGGAATGAGCTGTTGGAGTTACAGAAGTGGAGGGAGAGGGCACACCTAGACCCTCAGAGGCCTGGGCTTCTAGAATTTTTCCTAAACTCAAGGGTGGAAGGCCATCACAGGAGTTTCAGGGGGTGAAATTAGCATGTTTTTGTGCCCTCTCTGGTTCCCATGGGGCAGCAACAGCCTGGAGCATGAGGGCAGTTGGGAAAATAGCGCAGAAGCCTAGGTGGGAGTAACAGTGGTTTGCATGAAACAAGCAATCACATAACTAACCAACTCGCCTTCCTTCCCTTCACCTCTTTTCCCCTCCCTTTCCCTGCTGTGTTGCTCTGTCTGTCCTCCCGCCCCTTTCAGCAGAAGGTGGAGGACCCACTGATAACACCCCCGACCCCCGCTCCCTTTGCCAAGCTGCCGCCAGCCTCTGGCATTCCTTCGTCTTCATCGAGGCACCCTTCCTGCTTCCTGGACTCAGGATATCCTCCTCCGTGCCTGCATGCTGAGAGGGAGCAGCTGCTGGGATCTAGAACAACTCCCAGCTGTTCTCCCAACTTTTCTCAAGTGTTTCTTGGTGTCAATGCCTCTAATTAGTTAAAATAGGAAGGGAGGTGGTAAACAGAGGAGCAAAAGAGAGGCCTAATTTTAGCTGTAGCCAAGAGGACTTTCCCCTAAATACACTGTGATCTCAAAATACTTAGCTAAGCGCATGTGGACACTGCAGGGAGAGGATTTAAAAACAGCTACAGAGGAACATTCAAAGGCCAAATGGGGCAGTCCCTGCCTTCCCATATGGCTGGATCGAAGAGAAAGGGAATGCAAATGGCCTGAATCCTTACTCTGTGCCAGGCACGGTGCTGGGTGCTTTGTGTATGTCAACTCAGCAATGTATCCCCCCTCACAGCCAGCTTAGCCTCATTTTACAGATGAGGAAATTGAGGCTCAGTCCAGTTCAAGTTACTCTATCCAAGATGACACAGCTGACTGGAGAGCCAGGAGGCAAGCCTGGGTCTCTCTGACTTCCCTGTGTCTAGCAAGAAGAAAATGGGGTCTCGAACCCAGGACAGATAGGGCACTGGGCAGACAGCCTCAGCACAGATTCAGGGCACAGCCTCAGAGCACCAACCAGAGGATGCTGGCTGGATGTCAGAACTGACTTAGCAGCATCATTGTAGGAACTGGCACGAATCTCTCGGGGCCTCGACTTTTTCCAATCCTGAAATTCCTCCCAACCCTCACAAGATGTGCTGGAGGAAGGACCAGGCTGTCACTAATAATTTACAGGTAGATAAATCATGTGGTGTATGCCTCCCACCCCTCACTCCAGCAACAAAGACCTCTGCTTTCTGCAATCAAAGAAGATGCACTGTTGGGCAAAGGAATCTAAACTGGCTAATCCCCCCTCCCCGCCTTCTTAAGGTTATGTTATAATCTGGGCTCCTTCAGAAAACGGGCCACCTGGCAGGACTCATCACGTCAACTTCCTTCATCTCAGTTCAAGCTTAAAAGGCCTCTTCACTGGGAAGCTCCCCCATGAGGTTTTCCACGCACATCTGGAGACTTTCCACAATGGGCCTTTGAAGCGGCCTGAAGCATTCCGGGAAGTCCGCCTCACTGGGCTGAGGTTTAAAGAGCAGAAGCCCACATTTATTTTTCTTTCCCGCCTTCTTTGACAAAACTCCCCCCAGTGGTTTGTGGGCATTTGCAAGGCAGCCCTGATTTTCAGCTCACTGCTTCTAGGGCTGAAGTCTTAAAGAAAAGCAAATTCAAAGGCAGCACTGGTACCATAAAGATCTGTTTATGGGTTTGGCTCCTCCACCAGACTCTGAGTCGTGCTTTAGTCATCTTTGTAGTAGCAAAAAGAAAATGGACTTTGGACTCAAACAGCCTTGCTCCATCACTCAGCATTGGTGACATTTTGTCGAGTCACTTAAAATTTCTGATCTGTGAAATGAGCTCATAGTGCCTGCCTTGTATGGAGTACTGAACATTACAAGAGGTGGGTGAGAAAAGCACTTCGCACGTTGTCCGACGAGGACTTGAGCAGGGCCGGCCGTCCTGACTGTAGACTAGCAGCTACTCGTTTTTGACCACGCAACTCAGGTGACAGTTTCCTCCTCCAGCCATGCCTGACCTCCCCTCTGCTTAGGCTGGTTTAAGTACGTGTCTTTCATGCGTCAATCACCCCCATCCTCTAATCCATAGCTCACTGTTATTTCCATTTAAAGTGTATGTCCACCATGCCCCTCCCACCACTGTAACAACTGTATACATAGGAGGGCTTTCTTTTTCATTGAATCTGCACAACAAGCACGATGCCTAGTATACCCATGTGCTCAGGGAACATTAACTAACTAATTAATTAATTTCACAAATACGTATTAAGCAGCTACTCTGAGTCAGGTACTATTCTAGCTACTGAAGGTACAGCAGTAACTAAAACAGGATCAGGAAATGCATGAAGGAATATAGAGAAACTTCCAGCTATAGCTCCTCCATGTAAAGATTGTAGAAGTCATCACTCCCATTCTTACAAGAAAAGAAAAAGCCAACAAACTATAAATTATGGCTCTTTCTTGGGTTTTTTGGAGAATTGGGGTCACAGGGCAGACCACCACCCTGAGACGTGGGGAGACAGGAGAATCAAATCGTCATAGCTGAAGCCATTGGGGCCACAAACTTCAGTGCTAATTTTGATGACGTACTGGGAGCTGAGTGTGAACTAGCACTTCCATGGGTTTAAATTTTAGGAAGCTTACAGGATTCTCACTGTGAAGAGGCAAGAATGAGCCCCTCCTGGCTCAAGCAGGGGGATGAAAAGAGTAAACAGTGTGCAGTATGCCAGAGAGTTCTCTATAACAAAGGCCTGCCCTCCAGGGGAAAAGACTTTACCTGGGTGTCTGTACTCCACCCAGGGGAAGGACATCTCTCCAACTCTAGCCCTCTCTATCCTTCCTGTCTCACCAAAGAGGGAAGAAGAAAGGGTAAGAAACATTTCTGAAGGTCACAGCCCAAGGACATAGGCTCACCAAAAGATTATAGAGTGCTTTCCCCTTCCCTACACCTTAAAACCACCCACTATAATAATAGTGGATTACAGCTGAAAGGCTATAAAGTGCAGAATCTATGTAAGGAGGAGTTCTTAGGGAAGCCCAAAGACAGAGGAACAATTGACGCCTAAGGCAGCAGCAGAAGAAGAGCAATAAGAAGAAAAGAAATCATAAAAAACAGAAATCAATGAAATTAAACACAGGAAAACAATAGAGAAAAATCAATGAAACCAAAAACTAGTTCTTTGAAAGGTTAATAAAATGAATAAATCTTTAGCAAAGCTAACCAAGATAAAAAGAGAGAAGACACAATTTGCTAACATCAGAAATTTGAGACAGGTCATCGTTACTGGTCCCACAGATATTAGCTGTATAATAAAAAAAATCCTATGCCCACAAATTTGATAACTTAGATAAAATAGACTATTTCCTTAAAAAAATGCAAACTACTAACATTGACACAAGGAGAAACAGATCATCTGAATAGAGCTATACCTACTAAAGAAATTGAATCAGTAATTAACAACTTTCAAAAAAAACAAAACACAAACAAAAACGAAACACAATGCCCAGATAGTTTTACTAGTAAATTCTACCAAACATTTAAGAACTACATTATATCAGTTCTTCACTATTTCCTCCAGAAAAACAGAAGTAGAGAAAAGACCTCCTAACTCATTCTGAAGCCATCATTCTTTAACACCAAAATCAGGTAAAGACATTACAGGAAAGGAAATCCCCAAATCAACATATCTCATAAAAATAGGTGCAAAATCCTCAATATTATATCAGCAAATCAAATCAAATCTAACACACACTTCACTAAAGAAGATCCACAGATGGCAAATAAGCCCATGAAAAGATGTGAAACATCATTTGCAATTAGAGAACTGCAAATTTAAATGAAATAAACTATACGCCTACAGCGTTTCCTTGAAAATAAGACCTACCCGGACAATCAGCTCTAATGTGACTTTTGGAGCAAAAATTAATATAAGACCCAGTCTTATTTTACTGTAATATAAGACCAGGTCTTACCTAACATAATATAAGACCCGGTCTTATTGTACTAGAAGACAGAGTCTTATCTAACATAAGACCGTGTCTTATATTAATTTTTGCTCCAAAAGACGCATTAGAGCTGATTGTCCAGCTAGGTCTTATTTTTGGGGAAACACGGTATTAGAATGGCCAAAATTCCAAAACCTGACAATACTAACTGCTGATAAGGATGTAGAGCAATGTGAACTCTCATTCATTGCTGGTGGAAATGCGAAACAGTACAGCCACGTTGGAAGATACTTCGGAGGCTTATAACAAACTTCAATATGGTCTTACATACAACCCAGCAATTGTGTTCCTAGGTGTTTATCAGACTGGTTTGAAAACTTTAGGTCCTCACAAAAACATGCATGTGAATGTTTATTCACAATCATCTAAAACTGGAGGCAACCAGGATGTCTGTCAGTAGGTGAATGAATAAACACACTGGTATATCTATAAAATGGAACACTGATGATTACATACAGAAATATTTACAAATATGGTATCAGATCAGTATAGACACATATCCTTTCCTGGCACTGTCAGCTGGGAGGGCCCAGAATCAGTAACAGCAATGAGCACACTTAGGACCCAGATCTTGATTTCTACTCCCATTCTCCAATAAAAAGAATCAGGGCTCCTTGGAGAAGTGGCTGATGCTAGGGCTGGGGCAGCAAATACACAAGATGAGCCTGGACTGTCTTGTAGTGCCAGAAAATAAGCAAGTAATTAAACACAGTTATGGGGCCATGTCAGAGAGGTAAAAGCCACCTGAGGAGGTCCCTATGACCAAAACTGTAACAAATGAGCAACACAATACAGTATTGGAGTATAACTCACAAGATAACATAAATATCTATGAGTCTACACTATTACAAAGACATGATTGAGTGAAGAAAGAAAGAAGGAAAGAGATGGATCTCCCATGCAGAAGAACTCCAAATTGATGTAGACATCCCACCTCCAGGGAAGGGAAGTGTAATTTCCACTCCTTAAGTGTGGGCTGCACATATTGTGACTTCCTTTCAAAGAGTACAGTATGGAAAGTGGAAAAAGGCAGAGTAATTTTACAGTGGAGAAACGTGACAAACACTACCTGAAGTAGATGATCAAGGTCAACAGCAACAGTGATAAGTCATGTTGATAGCATGTTCCCTTAATATAATGTGATGAAAAGGGTACTTTATCTCTGTGGTCTTGCTCCCCCAAAACATTAACTCCAGTCTAATCATGAGAAAAACATCAGACAAATCCCAGTTGTGAAACATTCTATAAAATATCTGGCCAGTACTCCTCAAAACTGTCAAGGTCATCAAAAAACCAGAGGAGCTTAAAGACACACGATGACTAAATATAATCTAATATCCTAGATGGGATCCTGGAACAGATAAAGGATAGTAGGCAAAAACTAAAGAAATCTGAATAAAATATGGACCTTAGCTAATAGTAATGCATCGATATTGGTTTATCAATCGTAACGAATGTACTACATTAACGTAAGATGTTAATAATAAGGAAAACTGGGTATGGGGTTTACCAAAACTCTCTGTATCTCTTCACAATTTTTCTGTAAATAAAAAACTGTTCTAAAAAACAAAGTTTATTAAAAGAATATATGTACACATACCTATATACACATACACATATATTATGTCAGGTGGTTATAAGTAGTACGGGAAAAAATATCAAGTCAGGTAAGGAGAATGAAAAATGATAGGAGTGGAGCAGGCAGTTTGTATAGGGTGGCCGGGAAGGGCATCTCTCTGATAAAATGATATTTGAGCAGAGACCTGAAGGGAATTAGGGTGTGCACCATGTACACGTCTAAGGGAAAGGGGTCCATGCAGAGGGAACTGTGGGAGGGTGTTTAGTGAGTGCAAAGAGAGGGAAGAGACCGGGGTGGATGGAGCAGCCTGGGTGAGGGGCAGGAGAGCAGGAGATGAAGTCGGAAAGCAACTAGGTGCCAGGTGGACCTTGTAGGCCATGGGATGGACAAAGTGAATGAATCAATAAATGAGATGAGTGGAAACTGCATCTCAAAATTTATTCTAGGTACTCCAGGCTTTTTAAAAATGGAAATGAAATACAGAATACACCATCCTCCCCCAAGCACACACAAATATTCTATCATTACAATACTCAAATCTCTTAGCCTGCAATTGTTCCAACAAGACCCAGTCGTCCCGTAGAAGCACTCTAAGACATGTCATCTCCTTTCTGAAACAAAATTTGAGATTGTTTCTACACTGGCAAAGTGAAATGAAGGCTTGAGGCCAATTTTTCATATAATTCAATTTAAAGAAAACAAACAAACACACACACAAAAAACAACCAAACTTACATATGCCTGAAATCTTTAGATAATGGAAAGAAAAGTGGATTTTCATCCCTTCGTTATTAAAGTAATCGGCTCAAACTCTCATTTCATTTTGTACATGTAGGCACAATCCAGAGTCTGTAATTAGTTTCAAACCACCAAAGTAGAAACAGAATCAAAACCTCAACTAACCGAAGGACCTTTTTTCCCTTGACTTACTTACTTGGCTTTCAATGGCTGGAGGCAGAAGGCACAAATCCAAAAAGCAAGCTCATGACAGGGACTTGTTTCAGAAACAGAACAAAATAACTTGCAAAGCATGCCTGGGTGAGTCCAGTATGAGACCCTACCTGCCACCTTCTCCATCTCTATTTCCAGTTCTACATGACAGAGAAGGCATCCTCGATGACGACATCCCCAGTCATCAGAGGACAGCCCACCAGGCTCATCGACTGCATCTGAAGAGAGGCACAAGGACACTCAATTCTTTCAGAGATTTGCACCAAGAAGAATGCAGTCAACACCACTTTTCTGCGAACTTCCCTTTAACCAGAAAGGACCCAAATAGAGGCATGCTATTGCATGAGTATGGGAGTAAAACACGGATCTCTCAATAGTGGGGACTTGATCTCAGAATATCTTGGTTTATTTAAGATAGTTGGTGCCATGCTTGGTTAAACTCCAGTCAAACTAGGGTGCAGAAGTCTTTTTTCCGCTCCCCACAATAGCCTCATCCAGTTCCTGGCAGCTACCAGGAACAGGTGCGTCTGGTAAAGCTGCCAGGGATGGGCCCTTGAGAAGGTGGCTGAACAGATTGTCCAGTCCTAGTCCCAGGAGCCAGCAGAAATCTGGTGGAGATGCCACTCATGCCGGCAGGGGAGGAGGATCCTGGGTGCTGAGATGGACTGTGACTTTGAGCAAAAGAAGTAAAAATGCCTCAAGGGCAAATGCAAATTATTCAGAGAAGGGGAGCTGGAGGAGTGGTGCTGGGCACCAGTCCTACTAGGGTAGGAAGCTGGAACCAAGGGGGCTGGGAGTGACTAGGAGCCAGGAGGCCACGGTGAGGGCCCAGTGAGGGGAGGCAGTGAAAGGTTCCAGACAGGCTGTGAACAATGCCGGTCTGTGGCAAGGAGCCTTGTCAGTGAGAAGTCTCTGACCCATAGGTGTAGAGGCGGGAATGTCAATGTACAGGTAAAGGCGTGGGATGGGATACCTCGAACCCCAAAATGCTCCCCTGGGTAAACTCGCCTTAGAGGCAGTGTGAAAGTGACTAAGAGCCTAGGCTCAGCAGCCAAAGCGCCTGGTTCAAAGCTTAGTTTCTCTATTGACCAGTGGTGTGGCCATAGCCACGTCGCTCTTTGTGCCTCAGTGGTCCCATCTTACAAAGGGGATAACAATGGCCCCTATCTCGTGGGGTTTCTATGATGAGTAAATGATTTAACATATAGAAAATAGCTAGAAGAAAATACAGAAAGTGCTGACACGCAGCAATATGTGTTATCTACAGTTCTTACTATTATCACCTCTGAGAGTTGATGGAAAGACACAATGAGATGCTGTGTAACTCAACCAGCATATAATTCTTCCCTTTCCCCTCCTTCTTCACACATAATTTTTAGCAGTGGAGCCAGGACTTGAACCTACATCTTCAGACTCCAAGTCCTATGTTCCTTAAGAATGGCTGTCTAGTAGCAAGGTCTGAGCAGCGGGGGTCATGACCCTCGGACTCCATACGCGTGCCCTTCTCTTCTCGCCATGTCCTCTTCAGTCATCCCAAACCCAAGCTCCTGTCTCACTCCAGGTTGCCTTACAACTGCACATTAACACTTCTGGATTCATACTACCTCCTCCACCTGCCTTTCCCAGCTCCCAGCCAGCCTGATTCTGTTTGCAGAATGATTTCTTCACGACAGCATCCCCTACTCAAAAGCACTTCGTAGCTCCCCATTGCCTGTGGTGGGATGTATCAGACTGGCTGAGATAGAACCCTTAATTCCTCTCCTCCTGAGTCCATGCTCAACGGAGAATAGACAACAACCTCAGAACAAGGAGGAACAATTTTACAGGCTGAAGCTAAATGATATTGTATGGGCACACTATGAAATCCCAGCCACAAGCACATGCGTCCACAGAAGAGAGTAACAACACAAAAGCCCTCACAGTTGAAGTAAGCATGTGAAATATTTCTAATTTCCCCATTCATATTTGATAGCTATGCTCTCAGCTTCAATGTTCTCATTTTGGACAACCACTGAGATTTTTTACTTGAATGTCAGTGTTCAGCATAAAACAAATGTTCCAAAAGTCACCAGCAACATATCCTCTGAGGGTCCCCGAATGGAGCGTAGATTCCTGTATGCTCAGAGGTCAGGAGTCGTTTCGCATCTTTTAAATGAAACTAATGATACCGACCTCATAGAGCTGTTTGATGGTCTGGGATAATAGCTATAAAACTGCTCAGTCTGCTGAATTGCAAATATAATCAGAAGAGAAGCAGAAGAATGTTGGAATTGATAGGCACCTAGGAAGGGAGGCAGAAGGAAAGGAGTGCCACGGGGAATGCAAAGGATCGCTAATAAAACAGAACGTTCAGCATCTCCTACGTGCCAGCACCATGCTAGGCATTTTATTTATATGATGTCAGGTACTGGGGAAGAGCACACATTCTGAAGTCAGGCCACTGGGTTCTCATCCTAGTTCTGTTACCAGCTGTGTGACCAGTTACTTAAAATGCTCATGGCTTCTTTTCTTTATCTTTAAATTGGGATAATGTAAAGCAGGGGTTGGCATTTTTTCTCTGTAAAGGGCTAGATAGTAAATAGTTTCGAGTCTGTGGGACACACACGTTCTGCTGCACCTACTTAACCCTGCTATTGTAGCATGAAAGCAGCCACACACAGAGTGAGGATATGTGCATGAACGGGCATGGCTGTGTTCCGATAAGGCACTATTTGTAAAAATGGGCAGTGGGCAAGAACTAGGCCACAGGGCCAGAGAATCCTCTGTTAGGATTCTCTCCCAGAGAATCCACCTCCGAGTGGCCAGGGGATTGAAGAGTTAATGCAGTTTATGCTCTTAGAACAGTGCCCTGCACAAAGAAATGGCTCAGCAAATGTTAGCTGTTGCTGTTATAATGAAACCATGGAACAGGTAATAGAATGCCCTTTTATAGGGAAGAAAACTCAAGTTCAGAAATAACTAAGTAACTTCTCCGAGATCTGACATCTTCTAATAGCAGCAGAGTCAGGCTTAGAGCATAGGCTTGTTGGACTCTAGTACTTTTTTCCACTGCAATTTTTGTCTACTTCAAAGATCTTATCAGAACCAAGACCTTTCATAGACCCGAAAGGAACCTTCCTCGAGTCCTCTATCTCCAAGTTTTCTGGGACCTGACTCAAACTGGTGACACATCGAATGATGAAACTGGGCCTGGGATCCAAACGAGCATTGCAGGAAAGCCCCTAACTTGATTTCCGTTGAATCCTGTTTCCCGTCATTGGGGAACAGGTGTGCAGTCCCGGCTCACTGCCCTCCCTTGCTGGTGCTCACACAATCTCAGCCTTCCCTGGCCTCGTTGGTTTCCTATGACATGGATGGATCAGCTGCCTTTGGGGAGCCCTAATTAGGGGCACAAATACGGCAGCCTTCCCAAATCCCACATTAGTTCTGCTTTGGAATGCCAGAACTTTTCTACCATGGAAAAATGCTTCATGCCCTGACTCTTAACAAACCCAGCAAATTCAAATGCATTTGGGGGAAGGGAGAGGGGAGCATGAATTCCAAGCTGTTATGTGAGAAAGCAAGGAAAGAAAGGGCTTTCTTGAAAGGGGGAAACAAAGGGCATCCAGAAATGTCACCAAAATGCCCTGCAAACTCTCCAGCTTGCCCCAAGTTGTTCTTTGTCTGAAGGCCTTCAAGTGTGATTTATGTAACTCTTTCCCTCGGTCAGTGATTGCCTTCTTAAACCTGAGACTCTGAAGTCGGTACAGCAAAGATTTCTTTCCATACTGCAAATATTTGGAATAAAAAGAAAAAATAATCCCCATTAAATGGCATGGACTTTGTACATTTCAAAACTGTCCACCTATCTGACTTATTTCTCTTTCTTCCTCCTGCTTCCTCCCTCCTCCTCCTGTCCTCTCCCCTCAAAGCCCAGTCTAAAAACCAGTCTATTCTAGGGAAAGCCTCTTTCTGCAGCTGAGTAATGCTTAGTCTTGTACATGTGGATTTCACAGCAATCAGCTGTCTGCTTTATGTTTAATTCCACATCTTCTGGAGTAAAACCATTCAGATGCCAATCCTCAAAAGGTACTGCATGTTGTCTATTTCCAGAGTTCAGTGGACCATTGCGTGATCCTCATCAAAGGACAGACATCAGTTTGGACTTGAACTTGATGTTCCTACAAGACAATGCGATGGTGGAGGCCACTGGCCTGGGAGTCACACAGATTCACCCACCACTAGGTCTTGGAAGCCTAGAATCTCAGTGTATCCTCCAAGCTCCAGGATGACACCTAACCCAGGCCTCTGACAGGATAGATGCAGCAACACTTCAGTTGGCCACCATGGGCCTTCAGCCCAGGGAAATGGCAGCCTCTGTGGGGCTTGGTACCTCAGGAGAGAGGAAGGGCAGTTTAATTAGTGTGGCCACCGTTTATGGTTCTAATACACTCGCCTTGGAGTCCTAGATACTTTTGATGCCCAATTATTAACAATTATGTCAGGACATAAGGTCTGTCCTGGGTCTGTGATTACACTTCCACTTCACTTCTCAGGAGCTCTGGGTGTTTGGGAGATTTGGAGAAATGCCTGACATTGGGCCCTTCTCTCTCTCTCGGGTCCTAGGAAACTGGGAAGTTTCAGACTTTGAATTTTGATTTTGATGCTCTTATTCTGTGTTGTCTCTTCTAACAGATTCCACCAGAATTCAGACATCACAAAAGCAAAGATGTACCTAGAGCACACAAGTTCTAACTGTATACAACAAGTACTAACTGTATGTAGGGTGGAGACTTTCTGATGCTGGTGGCTGGGGAAGAGGCTCCATTTCCACAAGCAGGAAGGGCTATCTTCTTCGAAGGCCTCCCTCAGGAGTTCCCAAACTTTGGACCAATCAAATATCCACACCTTTTGGAGAACTGCAAACTCTCAGCTTTTTATTTTGCTATATAAGGACCTTAAAAAAAAAAGACTCAACATTTACTCTGACCATTATGTCATAAAAAAGACACACACACACACACACACACACACACACACACACACACACGTTACCATGAACTGAAAATAAAGGGAAATCATTTAAATTGTCTACATTTAGATTCATTAAAAACTCATATACTGCCCTTAGTTTTTCATTTCCTGTGAAACTTTCATTACCTAATGAAACTTGGTTAAGTACCTGCTGTGAGGGCCACTTCATGGATATGACACTTGTGTAGTCACACAGGGTCCCCGCCAGTAAGGGCCCAGGCTTGCAGTTTAGTGATCTGCAGTCGCTGTGCTGAAATTCTTCATTTTATCTTTGCATTCGTGCTTTGCAAATGAAGGTGGATGGCACCATGGAGCACGGCCGGCGGCTCTGCTGCTGCCTTTGGTTATCTAGGGTTGGTTCTTAGCTGTCTGTTTCTTGCCTTTGGGTGCCCTACTCCACATCCTCATGGCTCACCACGCACCCCTGGTAGTGACAGGGTTACAAGTAATGGGAGGAAATGCAGGGATCAGCACAGGTGTAGAGAGAGCCAGGCCAAGCAGTGAGCCTGTGGTGTTTTGGGGGGTGGGGCAAAGCAATGGCTCCCCCGCCCCAACTCCCACTGCCATGGAGTGTTGGGCAGGTAACTGGGAAGCTGGACACCCCTGGGGGTCACCCGTCAGACATAAAGAGAGGCAGCAGGCCTGCAGGAAGGGATTTCCCCGGCTTGGACCAGGGCCCCTCACTTTCATTTTGCACTCGTTCCCTCAATTTATGCAGCCAGCCCTGCCTGCAGTGGCCCTCCGGTGACACCGGAGAACTCCTCAACTAGTGATCGATCTTTGCCCCTAAATAGCTTCTCCACTCCTGTCACTTGTAAGTGGCTCTTTGAGTAGTGGCTGTGAACCGAGACTTCCTTGCGGGAGGCAGATTTCCCCAGAAGCTGGCACTGGGCTGTCGGGAGCCATTTTACTCTTGGCCTGATCTAGGCGGCTAATTGTCATTCTTATCACCCTGCACTGGTGGGTGGCACATCACAGTTTCGAAAGCACTCTTCTCCTGTGTGCATGTGTGTGTCCATACACTGATCTCACTTTCTCTAGCCTGATGAACCTGAAAGAGCTTATACTTTGGATTTTCAGACAAACTAGGTTCATGTCCCAACTCTCACTTTCCGGCTGTCTGGCTTTGAGCAAGTGAGTTGTCTTTCTAAACTTTGAATTCCTTATTTGTAAATGGAGATAATAATATGTCTACCTACCTCACAAAACCTAATTTAAAGGTGAAATGTGGTCATACAATCCAGCATGTTATCAGGTGATCAGTTAACATCCCTTCCTTTCCTCTTCTTCACCTGCACCTGAGAGATGAGGAAGGATGCTTGGGGGTGGGTGGGGGACAATGTCTCATCTGGGGAAGCCCACCCAGTAGGGGCTGAGCCAGGCATCCTCTGGGTCCAGGCGCCTTTCCACTGTTCGAGAGGCAACACTGCCAGGAAGGAAAAGCCCTGGACAGGTGAGCAGCAATAACTGTGGAAACCCAAGAAGCTGCTTCTCAGGAGATCTGAGGGCACAGGATTCGTCAGCTTTGACAGGTGAGAAGAAATACTGAAATGGGGGGAAAGATGTTGGAGGGAAGGGAAAAGCCTCAAGTATAAACCCAACCTCCTTCCCACCTCTCCCACATTCCGGTCCTGCTGTTGGAGAGGCTGGCATGCCTTTGGTTATGGCAGTGGAAAGGTTCAGGAGGGCAGCAATAGGTGTTCTGTTTTGGACTAAGAATCAGGAGGCCCAGATTCTAGTCTCAGGTTTTCTCTCTATAACCTTGGGAGCATCACCTTCCACTCTGGAACCTAATGTCCTCGTCTATTAAATGCATTAGACTAAATGACACAGTCTTTTCCAGCTTTGATACTCTCTCTCTTTTTAAGTTAGAGAAAGGATAGCTATAAAAATGTATTCTGTAACAAGCTGGGACATGCCCACTGAACTAGGATGGGCCCCTTTGAAGCAGTGGCCTTAGGAAGGCCTGTCTCCAGTCCTGGGATGCTGGCTCCGGGGGCAGGGCCTTTGTTGAGACTCCGCAATGGCTGACCATCTGATGATCCCTGCATCTCTACTCACACCCAGGGCACCTCATTTGAATGGGCTGTGACTGGCTTCATCAGTAGGGACAGATTCAGCCATATTCACGGGAAGTGTTTCAACAGTCATCACCAAACAGAAGGAGCACAGTGGGCTGTTGTGGTGAGAATTCTGGGGAGTACTATTTATGGCTGTGTTTTGGTTTACCCTCAGCCTAGTACACAGGGTACAGTTGAAATTGGCCCCAGCTGAAAACACTCTCTTGTTTCTCAGGGCAAAATTTCCAAACTTTTACATGCAGCCTGTCGGCTCCAGGGCTACCTTCCCTGCCTCCGCTTCCTCCGGGCCCCAGAGAAACAGCGGCACCCCTCACTCCTCCTCTTCCCCTCCCCCTCCTGCTCAGCCTCTGAGTCATTCCCAACGCAGGCAGGACATGTATTAACAGCATATCATTAGGGATTTGGAGCAGGACGGACCTGGGTTCAAATCCCAGATCTTCCATTTTCTAGTTCTGTGACCTTGGGCAAGTCCCTTAACCTCTCTGACCCTCAATTTCATAAGATGAAAACTGGAAATAACAGAATTTCCCCAACAGGACTATTTTTAGAATTTAAATAATATATATATTGCTGAAGATGAAACCTGGTGGACATCCTTAATTGTGTTTTTCTCTCTGCCCCAATCATTTTGGACTAGTCCACAGGACAGGCTTCTGCCTCAGTTTCCCTTCCTGAGTTGATCTTCCTTCCTGTCTTGTGTTCCAGATCCACCAGAGTGGACTGGGCTGGGGCTCCGCCTGTGCTACCACTTCTCTGCCCCAGGGACCCCTGACTGTAGGCAGGGACGCTCCTGTGGACGGACAAGAGATACGAGTATCAGTAATAGTTCATTTTATTAAGCACCTTCTATGTGCCCAATTTATTATCATTTCCACTTCATAACAAGCCTAGAGGTAAGCACGATTATCAACCTAACTTTATAGATCAGCAAACTGAACGTTGGAGAGGTGACATCCTGGGTCACGGGGCCAAGTGTCTGACCCCAGTGTCTGACTCTTAGCCTTCTCTTCTAATCACCAGCCTCTTTCCTTTGGAGCCCTGGGTACTTGCTGCATGTTCATTGCTGTCTTTTTCTAAGAATCATTACCACAGTCAGCACCACTTATTGAATACCTATAATCCTTGCATCTATTATCCCATTTGCCCTGCCCAGCAATCCCATGAAGCAGGTATTTTTCACACCCATTTTACAAAGGAGAGGGCTGAGGTTGTAATAAGTGTGTTATTCAAAGTCAACTGGCCATCAAAGGAGGAGCCAGGATTCAGGTACCATATACAATATCTTGGTAGCTCCCTGCACACCGTACTATGTGCCACATGCTTTATAAATATTAACTCTTGTAACAGCTCTATAAGGTAGGTAATACTACAATTCCCATTTTCCAGATAGAGAAGCTGAGGCAGAGAGAAATTAAGAAACTTGCTCCAGGTCTCACAAGTAAGAGTGACAGAGCTGGATGTTAAACCCAGGCCATCTGCTCAAGTGTCTGGGCTCCCAGCCTTGAGTATTGTGTTGGTCATAAGAAGGAAGACAGGTGAGGTGAGGGAAAAAGATGGCTGCAGAGGCAGAAGGCATTATCCTCGCATAGGCAGGAGGCTCAGTGAGTCCAGAAACAACAACAGCTCTAGAAGAACCCTCCACCCACGTGGATTGGAGCAGTCCCCCAGAGTCCTGGCTCTTCTCTTCCAAAAGGGGTCGGCCACCCTGGAGAATTTTCCAGCATTGAGCAATGGTACGTGTTTTGTTTCCTTTAGGCCCACTGATATGCATCATGAGGAAATTGCCTCAGACTCTTGAGAAAGCTGTGATTCCACTATTTAGCTACAAAATCCTCAGAAGAGATGGAAGTCAATGGTTTTAAATGACCAGTTACATTTAAATGTTCAAGGGGTGGGGGGAACGCCTTTTGTCAGGAAAGGCAAAAACAAACATGTATTGAGTGGCTCCCACGCCAAAACACGGCAGTTGTTAAACCTCATGAAAACCTTCTGAAATTGTGATTTGACCCATTTTAAACAAATAAGCTAAAACTCAGAGCAGCAAAGTGATGTCCCAAAATCTAGTGGCAAGTAAAGGAGCCTGGTATGGTCCAAGGCCCACACATGTGACTTCGGGTTGCATGTTCTTGGCCAGCTCCCTGCTGCCTCTCAGTGACCCGTGACTGATCCATATGGTTTTAGAATTTTCCCATAATTAATGGTGAAAGTACCAAGAGTGTCTGACCAAACACAGAGACCATTCAGCCAACCTGGTATGTTTTGGTTTAAAACATTATCATTCTGAAAAACAGCTTCAGGAGAAGAAATAGTTTACAGGGAAAGTTTCCAAGAAATCTTGCAGTCATAAAAAAAGAGATTCACAGATGTGAGTACATGAAAATTTGAAACTCCTGTACAAGGTATCATAAGCAAAGGTAGATGCTGAGGCATATATTGTAAGTCTTCAATATATATGTTGAACAAAAGATTGATCTATAGGTTATATATGGAACTCCTCCAAATCAATGAGGAAAAGACAGACAACCCCATAGGAGAATGAAGGAAGGGTATTAATAGGCCATTAACAAAAAACAGATACAAAGTGACTATATATAAAGAAAATATTCATTGCTACTAGTAACGGGGAAAAGGCAAAGGAAGAGAACAATGAGCAGTCATTTTCTGCCTGAGAAATTGGCAAAATTGTTAAATGATTGACAATATCCAGTGTTGGCAAAGGCACGGGGCACCACGGCCAGGAACACGAATGGAGGCAGCCCTTTTGGAGTACATTTTGGCCACAGCTAATAACATTTTAAATGTGCAAATCCTTCCAGTAGAAATTCCACTTTTTTGTGTCTCTCCAAGAGAAATCTTCATACTTGTATAAAAGGAACCATATCGAGGATGAACCTTGTATCACCATTTGTAAAAGCTCAACACTAGAAACTACCTAAATGCCTATCAATAGGACACTGGTTAAATAGGTATTGATATATGCACTCTGTAATTACTACCAATATGTCATAGACATGGGGCAACTCTACTATTCACTAACTTACTCCAAAATTTCTCCTAAGTGGAAAAAAAAGTTGCAGAACAATTTGTACTACATGATCCTATGCATATGTCTGTGAATGCGATAAAAAGGTTAGAAAGACATACGGAGCATACAATAGCGATTATCTCTGGGATCTGGAGAAGTTCGTGCCTTTTGCCTTTTATTCTACATTTCTATACTGTTCGAGTTTTTCCAGTGTAAGTGTATTCCTATCATTTTTCAATTTTCTACAGAAGAACAAGTTGGCCACAGAAACAGAGTCACAGGCGTCACGCTCTGGGTTATACATTGTTTGCCCAGGACTGAGAAATAGGCTGACCCAAAGTGCAGGCTCCCCCTTCTGCTGATGGGAATGGAAAGCAGCTCATTTGGAAGCCACCTCTCTGTCTCTGTCTCTCCCCCCCCCCCGCCCTACCCCCCTCTCATTTCCAAAGGTGCTCACACACCTGAGCATGCGCACATATACACACGTTCCTCTGGTGCACACGCTACGCTCTCAGAGTAACTGCTGGTTCACGACCCAAGAACTGAATCCTGGACCAAAGTGATTCTTGTCATCTTGATAAAACTCATACACAATCACACCCCAATACAACTGCAACAAAAATAACAAATTGTCAGGCCCCATCAGCGCAAGCCTTGATTTAAACCACGGGGTCCAGTGGGCACACACTGGATGTGAAGCTCCTTAAATAATGGCTCTGCTAGCCTAAAACATATCAGATGTTCCTTTCGCCTCCGCTCGCCCAAGACATAAACTATGTGTTCAGGGGAAAGCAAAGTCAAATGACTCATGACAGAGTTTGTTTTTAGTATGAATTATTTTTTCTGGCTCCTTGATTTTAAAGAGGATCCTTTTCAGATGAGCTGAAGCAAGGATTGCTGGGAGCTGGGCTCATGAGCCTTCCCACCTCTTTTTGAAACCTGGAAGTGGATGCCTGGCAAGGAGCATTTATTACCTATTATGATCACTCCCATCATGCATTGCTTCTTTTTTCCTTTCAAAACAAACCATGGAACAGTAGCCTGTGGTAGCTGGGTTGGACGTGGAAAGAGCACTGAATTTGGAGTCTAAGAAACTTGAGTTCCAATTCAAACTTTGCTATTTACTAATTGCATGCTACTGGGAATGTCACATGACTTTTCCTGGGCTGCAGTTTCCTCGAGTGTGAAATGAGAAGAATAAGCATCACACTGGACTGTGGTGGGGATTCAATGAGGGAATGTGGGTAACATGTCTGCCCCACAAGAGGCACTCAGTAAACGGTACCAGACTAGATGCCTCAGGGTAGAGATGGTGTCCTCTTTACCTCAGGATCTCTACTGCTTGCCTTACAAAGGGATATAAAATATTTGTGTGCCAGGCAGGCACTGTTCTAACTGCTTTACATGGATTATCTCAGTCCTCAAACATAACTCTATAAGGTAGAAACGAATGTTACCCACATTTCATGGTTGAAGAAATTGAAGCATAGAGAGGGTAAGAAACTTGACCAAGGCCACACAGGTGGTTAGCAGAGGGGCTGGGATCTGAATGCGTGCGGCATGGCCCTAGAGCGGGAGGCGAGAGGGAAATTGGGCAGACCAGAATCTCCTTCTGTGGAATCTAAGGAAAGGCTACATCAGGAATAGCCTACCTCTTGGAACACCTTAGACAGAAGGGGAAGGAGAAGAACATCAGGAATGTGGTCATTCATGGCCTTGAGAGAACACACGTGGTGGCCAAGCAGACCTCCCCACGAGAGCGGCAGATTAGGGCAGCTTCTTACGATGCTCTAGGCCTAGAGACGCACATGCATCTGGAGGAGTGAGCACTGCAGGGCAGCGCTGCTGGCCAGGAAGGATGGAGCGGCTGCCTAGCTGGTGCCCATACATTTACTGCCTCCCTCTCCTCAGCAGATAGAACTAAAGTGAATACAGAATTCCAGAGCTGGAAGGGACCTTGGGCACTGCATGGCACTATTTCACTGTACAGATTAGAGAACTGTGACTTGCTCAGTGCTGCACCACAAGTTAACGGAAGAGCAAAGATTAGAACTCAGCAGACGACTTTCCCAGCTGGCAATCTGCCTCTGGCATCTAGAACACACGAACAGCCACTCTCCTTTCCCTGCAAAGCCTTGGAGTCATGACTTCTTTTTTCAGTCAGTAATCCAGCTCATAGTTCTCATACAATCAATGTTCAGCAAAGAGGAATACTGGCCACGGAGCTTTGGATATGTCCGTCCCATTGATAAGGCCATCCCTGGAGTAAGATGAATGCTTAGCTTGCTCTCCCAATAAATCACCGAGTGATTGACAAGGCAAGCAACCTTTTGATAATAATATGTGTCTCCGGAAGAGGTTGCTTACAGGGAAATTATAGGCAGAATTTGGAACAGTGATACATCACGGTGAATAAACACAGTGCCTTTTGGCTCTATACTTCCATGTCATAAGCTGCCCCTACACCATGTATGTAGACAAACACATTCATTTATTCATTCACTCAATTTCACATTTTCATCCAATACATGACTGAGTTCACCTATAGGTTCATGAATGTTTTTCCCCCCAATTCTAAAATTCTGTACACCCTCCCCCCATCTCAGTCCCTCAACACACACACACACACACACACACACACACACACACACACACACACGAGTTGTTTAGTTAACACTTCCAAGTTCTGGCTCAACTGTCATTCCTTTGGAACGTTTTCTCTGACTCCCCAAGGCTGGGTGAGGTGTGTTACCTATCATAACACAGAGCACACTCTATCACAGCTGCTTGTCTTACTGCATTTCTCCTCTGCAATATTGTAAGAAACTTGAGAACAAGGACGAATCTTTCTTGTTCAGAGCTATGTCTGTGAACAGAGAAAGAGAGAGAGAGAGAGACCTGGCACATAGATGGCGCTCAAGAGCCATTTCTTAAATAAATGACTGCAAGAAAGAAAAAACGATGGAAGAATGATTATGACATAGACTCTGCCTTCAGTAAGCTTCCAGTCTAGGGGGAGGCAGACACACCAAGGAAGTCACCATCCACGTGAGAAGTATTGCATCACAGTCTGTTCTGTGCTGCAGCAGCACTGGAGAATGAATGAAGGACTACCTGTGGGAAAAGGGGTGAGATTTCACTTTTGCCTTATGTTCATCTCAATCTGACTTTATAGGATAGAAATGTGTAGGATGAAGCCACACAGTGTAATCTTTCTCAGTCCAATTCTCCTGCCTGTGCCCCTCCCTGTCCCCCAACTCCCAGGGACGACAGCTCAGGATTTTGCCATTCCAGACCATTTCTTTGAATTCAGTGAAACCACAGTCTGTGGCAGAAAGAGTGTCAAGAGAGCTGAGAAAGTGAGTGTCAGATAAGAGAGAAGAAGAGGTCCACACCACAGAATCCTCCTTACGTAACACATTCTAGTCTCCCTGTTCGTTTTCCTTTTCCTTAGACACATTCAATCATTCCTACCTCAGGACCTTGGCACTCACTGTGATTTCTGCCATTCGAGTTTCATCTCAAACATCCTTTCCTTGGGAGGGCCTTTCCCACCACTCACATGGCCAGTCCTTCGTGCCCAGTCTGCCCAATCCCTCTTTGTTCCCTTACGTTGCTTTACTACCTTTCACAGCATGTTTTGCTACCTGAAATCATATTGTTTACTGTGATGACTAGTTTTGGAATTACTTGTTACTGGACTCCTGCCAACTGGAATGTACATTCTTTGAGGACACTGCTTTTCAAGTGACACAGCTAGAGGTACTCGGCGAGGTAAGGAGACACGTATCCAAGAGTAAAGTAGATGCAAAAGCTCCCAAAGAAAATGTGATGCAAAGTGACTTCTAATGTTTAAGGAAGAATCAATAATATCGACTCTTTTATGGCACAGTAACTGTGGCAGGCTCCTACAATGCCAAGTTGAAGTTCCCCTTTTGGGGGTTCATAAACATTCTGTGAACATATATAAAATGGCGATCATTTTAATTCCTGTCCCATAATATTGCTGTGGTGATGAAATGAGTTAATTCATATAAAGTGATTTGAACAGTGCTTGGCATATAGAAAGCATCAATAAATGCTGCCTATCATCCTTATCACTATCATCTACAAAGAGATATGACATGGAATATTTATAAGAATGTTATGTATTGCTATGCACTATACTTACTTTTTGTTTTCAAACTGAAACACAGAACTTCTACAGTGTACAAAGCTAAGCACTTTGTTTATGTACCCTATTCCGAATTTAATATAGTACGAAAATTGTTTTATAAGAGCTATTTATCAGCATTTATATAATCAAAGCATTGTATTGTGTTTTTAATAACCATATATATGATTGTTTCAATCCAGGATTAAAAGTTTTAAGACGTAAAAACATGAAGAACCATGTAAGAACTGTGAAAAACTAGAAGAAATGATAAAACATTAGTGGAGAAAATAAATAGGCTATATAAAAGCTGAAATAAAGCTTTCTAAGGACTAATACAGAGAACATGGAAGAAAGGAAAGAGAACATTTGGAGATGTGAGAAGCAAGAACTTACTGCAAGAACAGTAAATGGAGGCACCATACACAATAATCATTTTGCCGCAATTACTGGGACATGACTGTTACAAGGATGAAAACAGAAAGCAAACTGCTGAACACAAGAACAAGAGTAAAACATGTTAAATAAATACAATGATATTTTATTAATAACTTAAAAAAACCTGCTAGAACCGAATATATTATTCCAAGTTTGGCTAGATCTCTATAAAAATACTTTTTTGTTACAGCTCTTTTCGGTTTGTCACTAGATTGGAAACCTAATGGACAGAACCAACAATCTACCTTACTAGGCTGCCACTGTCTTCTCTCTCCTTCAAACCCAAGACCCACAAGCTTTTTGTCACTGCACCTCAAAGAGCATACTGAGAACATTGTAATAGCACATGCAATGTTCCCTAGTTTCCCTAGGTGTCGCTATTGCAAAACTAACAGAAGCCTGAATGGAATCGTCAAAAGAAAAAAAGGAGAGAAAAAAATAAACATAGTAAGTACATTTAGTACAAAACAGTAACAGCTCATAAGGCAGACTTCACTTATTACAGAAGCTACAAACAATTTAGTGTCTCTAAAACAATTATTAATTTCCTTTTTAATTCAAGGGTTCACCCCATAAAGAAGAGACATCTCATTTTTTAGCCAGAAACAAACAAAAAACTCAAGGTCGTTTTCTCTCCCTAAAACATTTACATTTAAGAACTCAGTGGAGACCTACACAGTGCTCAAAGTCTGTGGTATAAATTGTCTTATAATTAAGATTGGCTTGATAGCACAAAAACTAGCATTCAGAGTAAAAATATAAGACAGTGAATGAGGGTTGGCTGAAAAAAAGTTATGTTATGTGATATTCAACCAAAAGCTATCATCTTATTAAATATATTTAAACATGCTTTTCATTTAGATTTGGCACCTTGATTAATGGGGAAGTATTAAATAATACCTGGCTGCTAAGAGTATATTTAGGAATCAGTGCCACATAAAACATACAGCGTGTACAGTTCAGTTTCATTGTTATTTAAGGCTTCTTTGGTCTCTTGGCTGTGAGCACACACATATTAAAAATTAAGTACACACACTCAATGCATGCTCAACCCTTTTAAAAGGCTTTTTTTTTTTTTAATAGAAACATGCAATGAAAAATGAACTCAACTCTGGCAAAAGGTAATAGATTCATCCCTTTGGGACAGCTGTCCTGTTTATTGAAAGAAAGGAGAGGGGAGGGTCAGAAGAAGAAGAAAAAAAACCAAAAAACCCTAAGTGGTCAGCATAGAGAATTACCCAACTTCAGAGAGGAGCCGAAATCAGGTTCTATACTCAGTTTTCCCTGCCAGAGTTGAGGGGTCGAATGAATGGTGCCTTTTACCATGAGGCCATGGGGGTGTGGGAGTGGGAGAGCATATAAGATACGGGGGAAGTGCAAGTGGCCACATGAACGCAGGCAGATGCTGACTGACTCCCAATGCATTAAAAAAAAACAAAACAACACTATTGTTTTTAAATGGGAGAGGGGGTTAGATGCAGTTTTCTGGGCATTAGGCTAGGCACTGATCAAGGGGTAGGCACTGTGGGGGCAGGGTGGCTAAGACAAATCAGGGAGACAGAAAATGATAATGATGAGAAGAACCAAGAGCCATAATAGAGTTCTAATCAATGTTTCTGCCATAATGTATACATCTGACTAGCAGAAGCTTCACAATAAATGCGCATTCTGTGCTTTCCAGTATCACGAGGCTCCCTAAAATCCTCCGGCTTGAGCAGGACATCTCAGAGTAGCCAAAATGCCAGATCACATCACATTGCATCTCAGCACAACCCAGTGGAAGAGGCCACAGTAATAACTATTACTTCTTATAGTAGTTGATAAACTAAGTTTAAACACAAAAAGGTACAGAAAATAATACCTTACAGCTCAAAAGGAAAAATAGAAGTGCAAACTTTTTTGATACAGATATACTTGTGTCCATTTTCAGACACAACTGACAGAACTGAGGCTCTGAGAAGTTAATCACATTCTTCAAGATCGTACATTTAGCAAGTTACAGAGGTTGCACTGCAGCCTAAGATTCTTTCACTCGAAAGTCTACTTTTTGAACCTCTAGCCCCCGCGCCCCACTCCTTTACTGTGGCTGACTGAAGACTTTGGGGACAGGAACCATGAAGGAAATTGGGGGTGAGAATGGGGGACACAGCACATAATCTCATTTATCTTCCTTGTCACCTGCTTGCAAAAGCCTGGAGGAAGAGGGGCTGAGTTCTCCACAGGTACTAGGCCCCACGGCCACTGTCACCCACATCTGGGCTACTTCTCCCACTGGCCAGAAGTCACTAAAATGTTAAGCATGCCACAGTCTTCATAGTAATGACGGGTACGGCCAGGGGCCACAGGGAACAGGCTGTGGCATTCAGAATACAACCGGGAAGGAAGGGAATTTTGATACATGCTGCCGCAGGGATGAACCTTGAGGAGGTTATGCCAAGTGAAATAAGCCAGTCACAAAAGGACAAATGCTGTAGGAGTTCACTTATGTGAGGTACTTGGAGTAGTCAAATTCATAGAGACGGCAGGTAGAATGGCGGCTGCCAGTGGCCTGGAGCAATGGGAGAATGGGGAATTGCTGTTTAAAGGGTATAGTATAGTGTTTATTATGCATGTCTTTCAGTTTTGCAAGGAGAAAAGAATTCTGGAAATGGGTTGCACAATTATAAGAATAATACTTAACACCACTGAACTGTCCGCCTAAAAATGGTAAATTTCATGTCGTGTGTATTTTACCACAATTAAAACAAACTATTTAAACAATATCTCCAGGAACGCCTTCTCCAGTAGTTACGTACAATATGCTCTTGCCTGGCACAGTATGAAGCGTCACCTTCCAAATTTTAGGTTTGTGGAAGTGGAAGTACTTTTGTGTTACATCCCAGCTACTTATCTGGAAAGCAGGAAGTCTGAGGAAACAGTGTTGTTGTTTTTTTTTTAACCTGTAAAATTTTATATCTGCATGTTTTATAGGAATTCTCATCCTGGTTTGACCAGCAAAGAGATCTCTGGCCACGAACAAAGCACTTACCCTTCCCGGGTCCCAACTTCCTCATCTGTAAAAAAGAGGGACTGAGCGAGATGATCTCCGAAGGCCTGTTCAATTTTTATATTCCGATTCCAGTTTTCCCAAATGCTAACAGTCTACTCTATTGGGCACACTTCATTTATACTTCAGTCACTTCTGAGATACCTACTCACTGCATTTTTCCCCAGAGGTGAAGAGAGGAAGGAAGGATGCCGGGTGAGTAGGGAGGCAGGAAGCAAAAAGTTAAGGGTGTTCTGGAAGGAGCACTGGACTGGGAGTCTGAGACTATGAGGTATAGTCGTGGGCTCTGCCACTTGCTGTTCAGGTGAAACCGAAAGGAAGGAAGCATTTACTGGGGCCTTTTGTGCATGAGACACTGTCACACATATTATCTTATTAGTTCACAAATTTTACTAATTCACATACCATGTTCACAATTATTTCCACATACAAGTACCTCCTAGAGTACTTATTATGTATGTCTGCTTTTTTTGCTAAATTCTGAATAAACTCCTTTTCTCTTCTAAAAAATTGCTTTGGTCTAAGCAAAAAGCCCATAAAAACCCAGGTTTGGTGCTGGTTGTTTTTTTTCTAATACATGTTAAGATAAATATATAATTATTAGAAAAAGAGTGTCTGCGTGCCAGCTGAAAACCACAGTGAATGCTCTTGGTAGTATATGCGTACATTTTGGGAGATTCCATATTACCCTACTTTACCTCCATTTATGGCTACTGGACATGTGAGCCTGTGTAATCTAGTCACTCACCCGAGTTTGAACCAGCAGACACCAAAGCAATGTGCTGGTTCATATTCCTCTCATCTTCAGCATGGGTATGTGCTATCAACTTGCATACAGGGTATTTCCAAGATGTTAAAATTTCATGGACAGTAACCCTTCCAAACTTACTTTGGAGACTGACATAGGATTAGCAAATTTTTATTTTGCCAAGTAAGAACTCAAGAAAAAAAAAAAACCCACAAAAAAACAAATGTTCTCATACAAGGCAATATAAAAAAAAAAGCATAGGACTTCCTACACCAACAGATTGGGAAGGGTACTTGTCAGGATAACATAAATCACTTAAGAAGAAAAATATTCATGAACTTCTGCTTACTTTTTTACATTTCCCAGTCTGGGGAAAATGCCGTCACGATGAGCCGCTGTCCAGGCTCAGCATAGGTGGACCCGGGACAAGGGGAGACTCTGAAATCACAGATCAGAGTTCAAGTCCAGGTTTTGCTCTAATTACACGTGAGGCTCTGTGAACCTTAACCTGAGCGTCAATTTTCCATCTGGAAACTGAGGCTACTACTCATTATCGTAAAGATCAAATGCAATAAGTGTATAAAATGCCTAGCACGGTGCCTGACCTGTAGTAGGAACTCATTAAGCGACAGTCACGACTTAACCACGCTCGTCGTATCTAACTAGGAAGGTTGCTATGAGGAGGCGATATGGCAATGCACTGGAAAGTGCGTTGCGGAAAATGTGTTTGCTATACAGGTCTAATTACTCCATTGGCTCTCAGCTTACAAGTGACTTCCTCTGGGAAACTTTCCTTCACCCGCCAAGTTGGATAAGAAACCCCTGACCCGTACCATGGCACCTTGTGCTCTCTGTTTACTTGTCACACTGTATTGAAGTTGCCAGGCAATTTCTCCCTTACCCCAGTAGGCCCACTAGAGCCCTGAGAGGTGGGAACATATATTGGTCTTACTTGTTGCTTCTCTACCATCTAGCACACAGTTGCTGCCAAATACAGCTTGGGTGCTCTTTTAATTTGTTAAATGGACACATGAATTAGTGGGAGGGTTGATAGGAGTTTCCAAACCTGTGTCATGGTATTACATGTATGTTTGATGGTCTTGACCAAGAATGAATAACAGAATTTCCCAATGTTTGGTCCCTGAAACTTTAGCAAAGTGAGATGCTCCATGAAAAATTCATTCTTTGGTTAAAGAAATTTGGAAAAGGCTATATTCTATATGCCTCTGCAATCCAGAAAATTTACAACACGTTTACATATTAAAGTCTTATGAGAAGTCTTGTTCTAAAGACACCTAGTTAACTTGAACAAAGCAATTTCCAAATGAATTATTTCCAGGAACACCTTCTAATATATCAACGGACACTCTTTGGGAAATCCTGCCTATAGAGAACTTGGGCTCTGAGCAAATCTTCTCACGGTTTCTATCAATTCTTTGTCCTGGTTCTCCTTCTCCCATTGAAAATGCATAGCTGGGAATCAGGAGAGACATGCATACTGGGCTGGACAAAAAGGTAACATAGACAACAGAAACTCTGAGAAAACTGGTAGGTATATGAATGAGCTGACCAGTCCATGAATTGACTAAAAGTATTCTGACAATGACTACACATGCCTTCTTTTGTATCATGCCTCAGAGCTTTCACAGTTCTATGTACATAAATCATTGCAATTCTTCTTTCCCCTCTTCCCTCCTTTACTCCCCCTCCACCACCATCACCACCACCATTAAAATGTATGGCACACTGTCTGTGCCAGGCACTGTTCTAAGTGTGCTTCCTGCACTAATGTATTTAATCCTTACAACCACCTTATGAGGGAGGTGCTAGTGTCATTTACATTTTAGAGGGGGAAACTGAAGTGCACAGAGGTTAAGTAAGACTAGTGTTTTGGAAGATGGGTGGAGCATTGTACAGACTTACACCAAGAAATTTTACCGATTAAGAAATTGAAGTGGAGTGTTTAAGTGACTTGTTCAGATGAAGCAGTGAGTACACAGGTCATGTCTGTCTGATTCTAATGCAAGCCCTTTCTACCACATCAGGTTGTCTCCTGGTGTTAATAATAGTTTATATTTGTGAGTTATTTTCTAGTTTACTGAACATTTCCACATCCTTAATTCTTGACAATGCTTTAGACAGATATTACTTACCCATTTTGTAAATATAACATTGCAGCTCAGAAAACTACTCTTACTACTGGCAATAATAATAATGATAAAATAATAACTACTCACTTTTGACAAACTGATTGCTCAAGGCAAAAGAGCTCAGAAAGGGTAGAGTTGGGGATCAGATGCAAATTTTCTGATGCCAAGTTCAGAGGTTGCTCCACCCTCGAAAGATGTGTCTCTCCAAGAAGCCCCAAGCATGATTAGCCCAGCTGTGGCAGGGGAGAGAGGTTTACAGCACCATCTCGGCATTCAGTTAGTGCGGTTTTTCAAGTGACTCAACATCTGCCATTAATTAGAGTTCCCGTTACCATAGTGATGGTTTATTATTGCGAGGCTGATAAGATGGTCAATCCGAGAATATATCTTTCTCCTTCTCCCTCTCACTCTCCAGCAAAGTTTTGCCTCTTTTTTTCTCCTATCACCTAACATAACTGACCTTCTGCCACATGGTATGATGGAATGTTTCTCAAGCAGGGACCCCTGTTGGCGATAATCTTTGGACTTTTGTTCCTTTTGCTCAGAGCAAAGACGTGCTGGATCAACTTGATTCAAGTTTTATTTCTGACACTTATCAGCTCTCTGATCATGAACAAGTTAGTTATCTTTCCTGGGCCTTGTTTTCTCCTCTGGAATAAGGGATACGAAAGCCTAAACGGCAAGGTTATTTGGAAAACTTAATGTAACAAACAAGAAGATGCTAGCACAGGCCTTGGGATATAGTGGGAATGCAATAAATGGTAGCAGTTGTAATCATTAAAATAATAGCAATAATTATTATTTATAGAGAGATGAGATGAGACAAAGATTTAGGGTTGGGAGTCAAGGTCATTTTATTTTCATTCATTCATAAAGCATTCTAATTTGTTTTTCCATTGAAAATGTTCTTTGTTTTTATAGCCCTTAACCCAAGATATAATATATATTTATTTGTATTTATTTTTAACTGTCTCTTCCACTCAGCTGCAAATGTGAGGAGGACTGGGTCTGTGGTTCATTTGCTCATCGCTGTACCTAGGGGGATATTTGTTGAATGAATGGACAGATATTTACCAAGTAACTACTACCCTATCTCAATCTCTGTATTAGGCACTAGAGATACAAAAATAACTAAAGCATGATTCTTACCCTTGAGGCATTCACATAAGGGAATCTGTAAAAATTGACAAAAGTAAAGGAAATGGGGCATTCATCCATGACTCCAAAAGGGTTTTGTATAAATCCAGTGACATAAATGGAATTAAATCTTCAGGAATCTTCTAGCACAAACCACTGATGTGGGGGGAGGGAGGGGTGGTATGGATATCTCAATGCTCTAAGTGTCAAGAAGGATTCAAATTGGTGGTGTTAAGCCCCCAGCATAATCAGAAATTCCTTTTGAAACATACAGTTGAAAAAGAGAAGAAAAAAAAAGAAAAAGAAAGGGAAGGCCTTTCAGAGGGCTTGGGCACGGACTCCTCCCAGAACAGTCTGATCCCCTTTGCTGGTGAAGCAAGAGGTCAGATCCCCAGACGGAAAATCAATCTCCCAGAGTCGTCGGATAGAATTTCTAATTCGCCGGTGCCATGACATGCAGCCTGTTTCCAGACAAGGAGGGTGAGGCCCAGAGGCTTTAGCTTCCCCACCGCACTGTACACAGTCAGGCCAAATGCACACCCCTCCCCCAAGGGCACACGGAATCTCACAGTAACAGGCACAGAGCCGTCCAACCTACTTATCTCAACTGCCGGGATCACCCATGTGAAGTTAGTTTATTTGTATATTATTAAGCATCAGTATTAGCTCCTTTAATATACTTCGGGTATTTCCTTTGAAACAATCCAGCCCGATGCTTCTTATGTTCAGCAGAGACCCTACAGAAGGCTGCCCTGCCGTGGGGAAAGGGAGGGAAGGCCAGGAGAGGCAGGAGACACAGTTCACCTTCTGTTTTCTGTACTGGCTTCCTAAACGCGCCACTCCCTTAAGATTTTTTGAAACCAAACCTGATTCTTTCAGTTTAGAGATGAGGAACCTGAGGCCCAAAGACGCAGACCTCTTGTTCCAGGTTACACGTGGAGGTGTTCGGTAATCGAACCGACACTATAGAGGGGGGGAGTTTATCTTTGAAAACATAAGAGTAACTGAGCAGTCTGGAGCCAGTGCCAGTGGGAACTGAGCAAGTTGTTTTCAGAGATATAGCTAATAACTAGGTGGTCTCAGATCAGCTTTTACCTGTTAAAAGACTTTCAATCCACATCCATCCACAGCAGTACCACTGCTTTGAGTGGCTGGCTTTCTGTGTAACCACTCACAAGTGGCTGCCTTCTTAGCCAGCTCTGGGGAGATTACAAAGTACCTGTAAAACTTCACCACCAGTTTGGCACAACATTTATCCAGCACCTACGACAAGCTAAGGATGAGGCAACTTGGACCCCTACCTGGAAGCTCACCCTTCAGTGGGGCAAGCAGACACTGAAACAGCTACAGGCAGTGCTACAGATAAGGGCTGCATAAGAGGCTGGCCTCTCCGCAGTGTCCCAAACCTACTTTACAGATGGGTTTCAGTATTAGCACAGTGAGCAGACTACAGGGTCGGAATGTCTGGGTTCCTCTCTTACCAGCTACGTGACCTTGGGGAAATACTTAACCTCCTTGGGACTCGGCCTCCTTGTCTGCAAAGTGCAACTAATATCAGGATCTCATGGGATTACTGTGAGCATTAAGTGAGTTTCATACACAAAAAGGGTATACACAGTGGCTGGTGCATACTCTCTGAATCCCCTCTGCGACCACTTTTAGGATCCGCTTGAAGAGAGGGGTCGGAGCTCCCCATCACATACAACACGCTGGACTCACTAAAGCCGGCTGGGTCCTAGTAGTTGAAGCACTTGCTTGAATCCCCACTTTAGAATTGTCTATAAATTTCTCCTTTAGCATCTGTACTGGTTAGTCAGCTTACTGAGATGAAGACAACTGCTGTAATCCAATTATCCAAACCAGTCTGGTCTGTCAGGATCCCTCCTCATCAGAGATGCTGACAGGTGAAACTGACACGGCCAACTTGGGAGGAATTTCGCTCTGATCCACTCCATCTAACACATAGGGCTCCTCTAAGTCAACGAATAGCTGACAGGGAGTGAGGTGTGGAGGGAAGAGGGGTAGATTTGAGCTGGTGTGAGGTGGACTGCTTGCTTCACATATCTCAGTGGCATTTTCTCAGAAGGTGCCTTCTCCATCCTGAAATTCTCAAACATGATATGTTACAACACGCTAGGCTCAAGTGTATTCTAGTGAAATAGGATAGTTTTCTAGGGACCGTTAAAGCGTGTTCCCCTTCTATTTCAGGGACTCTTCAAAAGTATTGGAGATCAGTCGTGTAAACCTTTGTTATTACTCTTAGGTTGAATTAATTCATAGGTGATTTTTCTTAAGCAGGAAGCAGTATCATCATCTAAGAAGCACTTAAGGTTGTTGCTTTCTTTTAAATGAGGCTATTAGTCTACAACATTTTTTTTTTTAAACAATAGTTAGTCAGGGGATGTTGGGCAAAAGATGCTCCCAAGACTCCTGATCAAATTCCTAATTGGTCTATTTATAGTTAACACCTCCACCCCCAGTGAACTGTAGTCCTTACATATCTAGCTTTCTCCTTTGCTACTCTGAAACTGTGGTCCTTCCCAGGAGCTGAGTTGCTCACCTTTTGGTTTGCATTTATTCCTTTGCTCTCATTAGCATCTCTATCTGAAAAGCCCTCTTCCTGCTGCTTCTCTGCTTGTCCTAAGTTAACATGTCAATTTCAAGCCCCACTTATACAAAACCACACTTCTCTTTCCTGCTTGTAGCTACTTCCAGAGAGTAGATTATGCAATGGCACGCTCTGGTTTCAAGTTGCTTCATTTTTATTTATCAAGCCTGACTGTCAGCTCCTTGAAAGTGAGGTACCTGGCCTTTCTTGACTTTTTTTTTTTAATTTGTAAAAAACACTTGGCCCTATACACATAATCTAGTACTGTGATGTCACCAGTAGAAAGAGTGTGTGCTTAAGGACAGAAAAACCTGCATTCCAATTCCAGTTTGAATATTAACACCCAGTGTGACCTTAAGTTCCTTTAATTTTCTAGGTCTGTTTCCGCATTTGTAAAAATGAAAACAAATTTTCCACATAAACCTATTGTGAGAATTAGATAAGAAGGTTCAATATTGTTTCTGTGGGGAAATCTCTACAAGACCAGAGCAATAGAAGCTATTATTCTGACCTCTCACTATCTGCTTAGAAACAGGAAGAAAGCTTGGAAAAATGAGGAACAGATATAAGTCTCTACTAAACATAGACTCCAAGACATACAGACTTAGGTTAAACTCCTAACACCATTACTTAATAGCTGTGTGACTTTGGGCGAATCACATCCCCTCTCTGAGCCTCGGTTTCCTCTCGAGGGAAAGAATCATCACACATGTAATATAGTGACTCACTTAGAATAGTGAATGGTCCACAGCCCCAGCTCAAAAAAGAGGAGATTCTATTTATTTTTACTAGATACTATCGTGAAATATTCCCGGCTTTAACTTGTAATCAAGTCTTGTCTCCTTGGAGAGGTGGTGGTAAGCTATGTAAGGCTACTGATCTCAATGCCCAACTCAGAGCTGGGTAGTCACTAAAGATTGTTAGGTCAATTCCTTGTCATTTAGGTTGCACTTAGATAAAGTGAACTGCTCTCCATGATAACTAACCAGCTACCCCTTCTCCAGTTGGCCTCGCTCATTCCAACAGGGAGCAAGGAGGGGAGGTAAAGTCAATGTAAGGACTGACTTCTCTTTAATATTTAAAAGCAACCATAATAATCAGAGTCCAGTCAGAAGAACAGAAACTACTCTAGGTCTTTCAACAGAAAGAATTTAATACAAGGAATTGATTTCATAGGTGACAGAAGAAACCAAGAAGCCAAATAGTGATGCTGAAGCAACTTAGAGCTCAGCAACAGCAGAAAGATGCTCCCCTCTAAGAATCAAGGGACCATGGGAGGCTGTGGTGTGACCACAGCCAGGAGCTAGAGATGTCAGGCTGGACCTGACACCAAAGAAGTGCTGAGTGGCCAGAACTGGAACCTAAAAGGGAGAGGCGAGAGCTGGAATCACACAGGAAACACAGCTGCTGCTGTAGTGAAGGGAGAAATCAGCTGACTTCTTCCCTCTTTCTGCACATCAACCTTCCACCTGTATCTACCACTGGTCAAACCTACCCAGAGGCCAGTTGCAAGGGAGCCTGGGAAGTGTAATATACAGCAGAGGAGGGGTGAATATGCTATCTGAGCGCAAACGAGCAAATAACTATTTTTCAATAATATATGTAAAGCTCTTAGCACAGCGTGAGACTGATAGTCAGCTAATAATGATAGTTATCAACATACATATTGCTATAATTTTGTGTAACTCTCAATGAAAGTTTATTCATACCAATAACTATGGTAAGTACTTTATACATATTATCTAATTTAATCTTCACAACAATCTTTTGAGGTACATACTGTTAATAGCCTTATTTTTTTACAGATGAGGGAAACCAGCTTAGAAAGGTGAAGGGTTTGACCTAATGCACAGCTATAGCATTTGAACTCGGGATTAAAACCCAGACTTACGTGATCTCAGAGTCTATGCTTAACTACGGTCCCCTTTATTACTTAGAATATGAATCATACTGTTAACAGTAAAAGGGAGGGTGCTAGATAAGTTGAACATAAAACTTCTCAGAATTGCTGGGAGGATATTTTCAAGACCTGGATTTCCAGGGCTGAAAGCCTAGAACACTCTGTGAGCATTAAATTTGCCCTTAAAAAAAGTAGAGATTAAAAAACAAGTACACCACTTAATGTAGTTTATAAAAGTCCATGGCGTTCCCTCTTGAAGGCAACAGGGTATTTTTGCTAAGAGGATGCCAAGTTCAGTGGCCTCTGTAGGCTTGCTGTTTACTGACATTTGATCTGCTTCAACATCTGTTGCCCTTCTCGATTGATGGGTGCTTCATTTTAGCACTTTCCCGATGCCAGGGCTGGTAAAAAGCTTTGGTACTAAGGTCCTCTAAGACACTTCTAGGTCAGGGATGAAGCTTTGTTTCTAAAGCTGGCTGAGGGAAGGAATACTAAGGGAAGAGAGGTGGAGGGACATGCCAACCATCTACCCCCTGGGTATTCTCAGTTCTAGTCCAGGGGCCCGTGACATCTCCGGGCAATCTTTAACCTGATGTCAAGTTTCAATATCATGCTCTGGGTTCTTAACAAGATGGCATATGATGAATTCTCCTGCTTCTTCTGTGAGAGTTCCATGAAACAATTTCTAGATTAGTTTTTAAAGGAATAACAATTTTAGAATTTGGTGCCGGGGAAAATGAGGTCTGTTTTGGAGAACTGGAATACTTCTTTGACTCTGTGAACACTATATGACTTGACATATTGCCCAGTTTTGTCTTGGCTGCCTGGAAGCTCAAAGTAATCCCCTTATTTATGGGTAAGAGACCCATAGGCCAAACCTGTCCCATAAATCTGTTTGGCTTGGCACCCACCAACCCAGGATTAAAACACTTTAAATTTCAATGTCCTTAGGCAGAGCATACATTCTCCAACTTGGTACAGAATGAAATCATCTGATACTCTGCTGGTACCTTCCTATGTTAGATATACTACCTAGCACCTGAGACATGCTAATTTGAGGAACATCTAGTCTGTGTGGTTCATGTACTCTCCTCTTTCCACACAGTTTCTGTCTTGTGAGTTTTATTTTGCTCAGTTTCATTCTGCTCAGTCATTTATTATAAGCTTCCTCAGATCCTTTGTGGAAGTGGAATATGAATGATACACAAATAAACAAATTGTTTGTTTCCCTATGCAAAACTGTCAAGCTCAGTGTAAACAGCTTCATTCCCACTATATCTGAGGACTGATCATTTCTGGTCACTCTGGCCTGCCCCACCTGTTAAAAGATTACCACTGTGAAGAAAGAAAGAAAGAGAGAGGGAGGGAGGGAGGGAGGGAGGGAGGGAGGGAGGGAGGGAGGGAGGGAGGGAGAGAGAGAGAGAGAGAAAGAAAAAGAAAGAAAGAAAGAAAGAAAGAAAGAAAGAAAGAAAGAAAGAAAGAAAGAAAGAAAGAAAGAAAGAAAGAAAGTTAGTTTTTCCTCCGTAGCAACTGAAGGGGCCTCAACATAATCTAGAGGCATCGGCCATATTTCTAGCACCTAATATGTAAATCTAGCTGTAGGTGCCACTAAAGCACTCGGCTGAAGGGGTATGTAGAGGCCAATCTGGAGCCAAACCACCTGAGTTTAAAGCCTCCTTCTACCACTCACCATCTTTGTGGCCAGCTTATCGATATCTTGATGCCTCAATTTGTTGCTTTATAAAGTGGGACAATGATACCAACTACTTCAGAGGTTTGTTGTGAGGATTACACTAATATAGGAAATAACAGTAGTACTCCCTGTGTAAAAGCAGTGTGCTAAATGTGCTTTCATTCATAGAATCTTTGCAGCAAATATGTGGAGTCAGTTAATACGGAACTGAGGCTCGGAGATATTAAGGGCCTTGCCTAGGCAGGTTCGTTCACACAGCTAGCAAGTCAAGGAGAAGCCATTACCCCTGAGTGTGGCAAGGTGACTTAGAGGGCTGCTTTCTTCTGTCCCATTTGATTTCCTCTTATCCTGCCCACAGTGGATTCAGCTCACTTCTCTCTTCTATACCACCCCCCTACCCCTCCACCATACTTGGCAGGGAGCTGCCACAATACCACATGACTGAGGTTCCAGCAGTTATTGCTAATATTTATTGGGATGAGGTGAAATGGAGAGAGGTTTGTGTAGGGCTGAGGCAAATGTTCCTTCCTCTGCTTTCAGAGATGGCATTCCACTGCAAAAGTTAAGAGCAGAACTGGTGTCACATGGCTCCCCACCCCCAAGTTCCAGCTCTACCAGCTCCATCACTAGCTAATTCCTCGATGGCCCAGTTCAAATATTGCCTTCCTAGAAGGATTTTTTTCAGCCCTCAAAGCAGTGGAAGATACCCCTTCCTTGCCGTTCCATTAACTCATTGTAAAGCAATTGTAGTAAACAAATAACAGCCACATTAAATAAACACTGTTGCACACTACATGTACTAACATGTTTACTCCTTACAGCATGAACTGTGAGGTAATGTATCTATGATGCAGATATTACTGTCAGATTTTACATATGCAGACTCTGAGGCACACAGAAATTAAGGAACTTAACCCAGGTAAGTGGCAGGTCCATAACTGAAACCCTCGCCAAGGCCCCACGGTCTTTGCTATTATACTCAGTGTTGACGTTTTTGTAACTATATCTGTCTTGCGTCCACCTCCTCCCCACTAGACTGGGGACACCATGGTACTGAGATATGTATAATTCTTTGTCTTGTGACTGTCTAGGTTTGTCCCTGTCACGTGGCAGCCTCCTGTGATGAACCTTGGCTTAAAGAACTAAACAGGAAACCTCATCACTTCCTTGAATCAAGGCTCAGACACATGCCTTTTCCAGATCTAGCCAACTGTCATCTGTCAGCCCGGTGATCATAGCCCACCCGACCTCCAGCATGAGAGGTGAGCAAAAAATGCATCCTGACATCACAGGAAGCAGCTGAGGAAAAGGTGCATTAATGGGGGCAAAAACAAGCCGGCGGAGTGAGTAATTTGGCCTCCCCTTCAATATTATGTTTACACAAGTTGAATATATAGCACTTAATTACTAATTTGCCCTACTTAAACCAAGAGTGCTTTTAATTTTTAATGAGATAAGGAAAGAAGATGCCTTTAGTTAGTAAAGAGCAGCTATTTTATTTCCTTCTCTTGTTTTGCTAAGCCAATTAATAACATTTCTAAGGAAATGCATCCCTCTTATGGATTCTTTCTCTCCATCGTCTTCCTGACCTCCCAAGTTTAAGAAGAGATGGAACAAGACAAGAGTCCCTTAGAAAAAAAAACTGACTTTGCTTTCCGATCTGGCTGGATGGGCTGGGCAAGGCCTTGTCAAGTGGAATCACATGAGACCCCATAAATGTTGCTGATTCTTTGGGAGTTGGGGTGTGTCTATTCCCAGAAACCATGAGTGGGTTGTCACTGACAACAGAGAACTCAGCCCTGGGTCCCCAAACAAGGTGCTTCCCTTATAAGGCCCCACTGCTTCCCGGTATTAATGTCAGGTAAGCATAAGCACTTCCTCGGGCCAGTCCAGACAAAAGAAGCACAGACAGTGGAGTCAGATCTGGACTTGGGTGCTAGTGCTACTTGCTGTTAGACCATGGGCGCGTTATTTAAACTTTCTGTTTACGCCGCCGTGTCCTATCTGTAAAGGTGAGGTGAATAAGGTAAGTTGTAAGAATGAAGTATCATCTAAACTACCCTAGCCCAGTGCTCAGCTCAGAGGAGGTGCATGAGTATTCGTTTTCCTGTCTTTTGCCTAGAAAAGGTAGGAAATGAAAGCAGGGACAGGGGAATCCCTTTTGAGGACTCCAGCATGTCTGCAGAGCTGTAGAGTCTAGATCAGTGCTTATCTCAAAGGGCACATCCATCGTGACATAAGACACATGCCCCAGAACGTGAACAAACATGCTTATCCTTCATTGAGAACATCTTGCTATGAATAAAATGTCGTAACTGATTTACATGCTGATGTAAGTACCTTATCTCATCAAATCTGTACCAAACCATTCAGATGGAGCCCCTGGTCAGCGGACCTCTCCGAGCACCTCAGCCTGGATGATGTGTTGGACATCTGCATGTCTCCTGAGGACCCCTCCCCACCCTTCTCTAGGCCTAGCCAGGCCTACTTGTACTGATTACACCAATGGGCTCCCTTGCCCTCTACCTTTGAATCCAGCCTATGGAGAGCCGGGCAGGAGATCAGAGAGAGGGAGGGCAATGCCATCAAGACCCCAGCTCTTTCCTTCTGGGGTCACTGACCAGACAGCTGACTTGGGAGTCTCCACACAGCCCTCTGTTCTGGGTTCCGGTAACTGTACTCTCCCCTCACCTATTCAGGTCCAGCTGTTACCAACCCCAGGGCATCACGTTCTTCCTGGTCACTTCTCTGCCCTGGTCCACAATCTCAGACACAATCTATCTACTAAACTCTCTAACATTATCTCAATTTGAGGGTGCCCTGTGAGGGGACCCTGACTAACTTGGTGATACTATCTTATGCATCCTAATTCTGGCTGTCTGTTTCTGACACTGGTTTTCAAAATAATGGCAATCACACTTAGCCCCAGAAGAGTCCATTTCCTTATGTGATTGAGTTGAACAATCCTTGGCTTTGAAATCCTAGCCTAGGTCTTGGACCGTGGCTTCATCCCTTTCTAGCCACTGGCTTTGGCAAGTCACTTAACTTCTCTTACCCTCTTTCCTCACCTGTAAAATTATTATGATGACAGTATAGGAAATTTCCTTTTAACATCATATCAAAATTTGTAATGTTCACATTTCTTTGATATGCATGGTTAAAGACCCTCCACTTAGGTTTCTGAACCCATGGCACTTTCTCAAGGTTTAAGGCAGAGAATCAGATTCCTCCAATAAGCAATTGTACTGATTTTTACCCTTCTGCATCGTTCTCCATCATTTGCCTCAATGCTGCAACCAAAACTCCTTCCCAGAATTCAGTAAGACTTCTATCCATTGCATGACTCTGAATCAAATTTTGTCCAATAGTGTGTAGGTGTAGAGGTGTGTGTGTGCGTCTCTCTCTCTCTCTCTCTCTCTCTCTCTCTCTCTCTAGTAATTTTTTAGGACGTTTCCCACCCAACTACAGGAAATTCCTGACTTAACTTAAGGCCTTGTCTTTCCTAATCTCCTAATTGGTTCCATAGCCTAATTTACTGTGTTGACTATTAAGCTTATACAGGACGGATCTGCTTTCCATGAGTTATCCTCGTGTAAAGGAATAAAATACCCAACCTATTCATTTCCAACAAGGAATTTTTTATGAAATGTAAATGCATAATGATAATTAGAATGAAGAATTGATTAGTTATAAGCATTTGTTTCCATGGAAAGGTGCTACATATTTTTTCAGACCTGCACCAGTATAAAATGTTGTCTTGAACAAAATGAAGTCAAAGAATTAGGTAAACTTTATTTTAGAAATACAGTTCTATAACCCTTTTAAGTTTCTAAAGGATCAAGTTGGTGTTTGGCCAGTTTTGCTTTTATAACAGACTAATTCTTAAATTCTTGAGTAAAAAATTAAGGGAAAGAGGGATATTTGGGAAAAATGTTTGTTAGCCTAACTATTCATGTAAATAACAATACTATAAAAAATGTCTTTTAATTAAAGCTCTTAATTAAAGTGTTTTTTTATTTCCATCATTTATAAAAAGTAAATGGGCAGATTATGATTGAAATCAAATAAATAAAGCAAAATATTGGTGAGTATGATATAAAGTCTTGTAAAGGCAACAGGAATTAGAAAATTTCCAAACCAAAGATGGCACATTTCTTATTTTTATTTTCTATAGTCAATACTGCATCAAGTAGCGCTGTGCTGACACATGTGGAAGCTGATATTTTCTATAAATCACCCCCCCCTCCCCCCCCCGTAAAGGGCAGCTGAGTTGCCATATTGGAATCTATGACTCTCCCAAGCAATGGATATATATATTTACTGGGCTATGGTTTGATGGAATAAAAAGAGCGTAAAGTTTGTATCATGCAAGGTGATACTATGACCTCTCCATGCTTCAGAGTCCTCATCTCACAGTGGGCACTGCTAACAACCACTGGTTGCTGCAAGGATTCTAGGAACGACAAGGGACGGAACGTAGTAGGCAAGGAGCAGGCCTGTTCCTGGATTACCCTGTAAGGAACAAATGTCATAGATCTTATGTACCGAAGTAATTTCCTGAACACAGAATTCTAAATTTGACCTAATGTTTCGACTTTGACATCTATGATTCCATTCTGCAAAGCAGGTTGGAACAAGGAGGTTTACAACTGATCAGAACCTGAATTTGTTTCGTCCATTCATTCATGAGAGGGAACAATTCTGAAAAAGATCCGAATGTACTGTCCATCGGGTATGGCAATAAGTATAATCAATGCTGGGTCAGCATCACATTCCTAATTTAATCCTTCTTTAAACCATTAATTCCCATTCCAGGATTTTCTGTTGACTTTCTATGAGGCACTGGCATATGGGACAGGACACTGAAAATTCAATCAGAAATCTGAATCTATTTAATTAGAAACTAGATTTTCACACCTCCAGAAACACATGCTCAAGCAGCAAAGGGAAAAAGGTGAATAGACAAAGTTGACAGTATCAGGACTATATGTGAAATGAATAGGATTATAAGAGGCCTGGGGATGAAAGCTAAATGGAACTCAAATTCACAGCAAAAGACTCCTTGTACACAAGAAGCGTGAGCCCTGAATTTTCATACACTACTATCAAGTGTTAATATGTATCAAAATACTAAAAGTCAAGCAAACTTTGACAAACAATTATACCCATAATGTATTTTATGGACATAACTTAGGGCGCATGCAAAAATTAGCTAAAGAGATGTTAGTGCAACATTGTTTCAAACAACAGAAACAACCTAAATATTTAATTCAAGGTGAAATAACTCATGGCATATCTATGGGGTAGAAAATTATGCATCCTACAGACACAATAAATAAAAGCATTAACTATATGTTTTGGGGTGGAGGGGAAAGGCTAGAAAACAGTATGCATTATATGAAAACATTTTTGGAATTTAAAAAAGTAAACAAAGATTTAAAAATATGCATCAAAACACAAAGGATAGCAACCAGAATTTAAATAGTGGTTATTTTAGGGGAGTAAGATCAGTGTTTTCATATTTTTCTTTTAACTTAACTGAATTTTCTTTTTTCCTAATGAACATGAATGATTAGTTGTATTTCAGAAAAATAAAGAAAAGCAAACTATGACTGAATGTGCTAAGAGATGGGATGGTTTCATATTTCTCAATATCCATTATATATCAGTCTTTCCAAGTCTCCAGAAACTGAAGTTATGATAATCAGCTTTACTTTGCAAATGTAAAACTGGTATTTATGGTGACAGAAAGCCAAACAGAACTAAAAATCACAAAGAGTTGACTCTCACAAAATAGAACAGAATGGAGCTGTATCATACCGTATATAAAATCACAGGCTCTGAAGCACTTAATAGGTGATGAATAGCACTGGCTCTGAATAAAGTAAACTTCATGAAAAAGGATAGGAGAGGCTTCAGCTAAGCAATGAAGATGTCTGCAAGGACTGACCTTGAGGGCAGACCACAGTGGCCAGTGTGGATGGTTTATCTTGTGGGCACACATTACAGAAAGGATGAGTAATCAGGGCTCTCAGCTGGCCACTTACAAGTATTGGTCTGCAAGACACAGGAGTCTGTCTGGAACGTGACAGGGAAAGTTGATGGTGGGAGCACATGGAGTCAATGCTTTATGAGGCGGTGGCCCTCACACCGTGGGAGGAAGAAAGGTTTGATGAATTGGTTGATTCCTAGGTCTTATTTTCTTTACACTGGTACTCGCCTTAAATTGATTGCTGAATTCATTTTGATCTTTTGTCACTGTCTCCTTTTTGCTTCAGATGTTTCCTCTACTGTTTTTTGTGTGTGTGTGTGTGGGGGGGAGGTGTCAAGATAGATAGCACTGTTAGAATGAAACCTTGTTTTGTATAGACTTGGGGGGAAAAAACCTGTCTCTCAAGATAACAAATGGCAGAAAGCTCATAACATCTGCAGATGCCCGAAGGAAGCAAAGTGGAACACCATTTTGTGTTTCTGCCTCTTTGACGTTTCATTGGGTTTTCTCTCCCAGCATCTTGAAACCAGTTTCTTGTTTTATGCATCCTTTGCACTTCTTAGAACCTTTCTACTGCTTGTGCTTAGACAATGTAAGCGTGTTGATATTTCATAAACTTATTTTTTTCAGTTTGTTAATTTTCTAGGGCCTGGGAGCCCACAGAAGTATTATGGGATGCTCCCAACTTCTAATGGTAATTGTTTGCTTTCCAGGATATTCAGAATTGAAGAGGATCACGTTGGAGTACACTGACAGCCGAGGGAGAGATGGGTGCCTTTCTAGGGATAAGGGAGTGGTCAGATGGAAAGGTCACAGAGGTCCAGACTACGAGGATTCCACACTCCTACCAATAAAAGGTGGGAGGACGCCTGTCTTCCTTGCATCCCTTCTCAGTAGCTGAACTTTTACCATGAAAGTGGCATCTCGGTTGTTTGATTCCATTTTATTGATTGAGCTGCAAATATAAAGATGACCACGACATGTTTCTTGTCACACTATCTACTGGAGACACAGTTTTAAAACTATTAAAAGGAGAATTCTATTCCTCAGTGAGGATGAATGGCTAGATCAGTACCCTTTGTGAGATCCTAATTTGAAAAAAAACAATAGTAGGATGACTTTAGATGTCTAATGGAAGCGAGTGCAGGAAAGGGCAGGGGAAGAGACAGGACTATGAGAATGAGAATACGAATGGATACAAGAACAGGAGGTAGAAGCTTGGAATTGTCACCAGTTTTCAAAATTTGGAATAGTAATGGACCTCATACTTGACCGTTATCTCCCACCAGAAAATTCCATCCAATATTCTTCTCCCTATGTCTGATAAAACTTCCCCAGAATTGAAATATATAGATGTTTGCAAGAGCTGTTAAGTAAAACCCACACTGGTAAGTCTTTCTAATCAACTGGTATCACCAACAGAAGGTATAGAGCTTTATCCCTGGAGGAAGTCATCCATTCATGGACCTGGGGAATTTAAAACCCTGTCTCCCAGCCCTGCAGGCCTCTTTCCTAGGTCTGCAGACTGGGTCCTCTGGACCCTCCCTAGCCTTTCTTTCCTTCAATATAGAGGAGATGTCTTCTCGTTTGGTCTACTGAAGTCTGCACACTGAGATAAAAAGTGAAGTCTTCCATTGAACCACCAGATGTGTGGTGTAGAAGATAAAACATCTAGCCTGCTGCAATCATTGAGTTGCTGGAAAGAACTGCTCTGTTTTCTTAACACAAGGAGTGGCAGGCACCCTAAAGACCAAGCGAGGATCTTTGAAGTTCAAAGAAAAAACTGTACTGAAGTTCAGGTTGAAAAATATAAATCACAGATTGGAAGCAATTCTGTTTCACCCCAACTTGCCAGAATCCTGAGCTGGTCCCCAGGCCTGAGGCACAGAGGTTGGCCAGGTTGGTGGGTCTTCTTTGGAGAGGGGTGAAAGAAGCCAAGTGTACATGCATTTACCTTTCCAAAGCAGTTCCAAACATAATCATTAGAACAGACAACTCATAGAGGTCATCAGAGCTTTCAAAGGCTCTTCATCTCAACTGTCTCACATGACTGGTAATTCTTATTTAAACATTTTTAAAAAGGAGATAAACAAATAAAAGACGCATCAGGAGAGGCCAGGTGACACTGTCTGATGATATATAACAAACAAGCACAGAGGTCAATACTACATGGGTTCATTCTCTCAGGCATGTGATGACAGATAAGATCTCAGGTCACTCTCAGCCAGGGCTATCTTGACAAGATTACAGTGTCTCCTAGAAACAGTCAGAAGAGGCACATACGTCCTTGGGTTGAATAGGAGACATGAGCTTGTCTATGAGATGTTGTGAGCCTCCCAGCTGTTACTCAAGACACCAATGCCAATATTTGATGAACCATATCTTAGATTCTACTCCAGAAGATTAATGAAAGATCTTATGTAACGAAGATGTCAGTGTGGAATTGTGAGCGGCATCCTCTTGGAGCTAGAGACTTCAGTTAGACTAAGACACCAATGAAGTATCTGACGGAGCCAACCATCTTGTCATACTACTCGATGCTGGGGCTGCAGACCATCTCCTGACCTGTGGCCAATGACACTTCTTTTAAAAAAATACACCTCTAAATATTTAAAAAGGCAAAAAAATAAAAAATTATATATATATATATATATATATATATATATATATATTTTTTTTTTTTTTCTCTTTAAATATGTATATTTAAAGAGAAAAAAATCAAACAAAGCAGAAAAGGAATGAGAAGCAGGACAGGATATAGAACCAGAGAGACCCTGGTTTCAATTCTGCTTTTGTCCCTTGTTAACCATAGTCTTTGGCAAATTACCTAAAAGCTCTCTGAGCCTTGGTTTGCTCATACATATCACAAGGATAAAAGCGTCCTGCAGGCAGGGAGACTGTCAAAATTACATGAGGTATCTTCGTCTGCTCAAGCTGCCATAACAAAACTCCACAAACTGGGTGTTTAAAACACAGAAATTTATTTTCTCATAGTTCTGGAGGCTGGAAGTTCAAGATCAAAATGCTAGCTAGCATGATCAGGTTCTGGTGAGAACCTTCTTCCTGGCTTGCAGAGGGCCACCTGTTTGCTGTATCCTCACATGGCAGAGAAAGGGAGGAAGGGAGGGAAAGAGGGAGGGGAGAAGGAGAGAGAGAGAGAACAAATGAGCTTGAGAGCGTATGTGCAGCAGCTCTCTGGTGTCTCTTCTCATAAGGGCACTAATCCCATTCTGAGGGACCCACTCTCATGACCTCATCTAACCCTAATTACCTCCCAATGACCCCATCTCCAAATACTATCACATTGGGGGTTAGGGCTTCAGCATATGAATTTTGAGAGGACACGAACATTCAGTACATAATATGAGGTGAGCTATGCAGGGCCTTAGAGGGCATCTCTACTGTTTTTGTTTCAGCAATTATAATTTGTCCCAGGAAGGGCAAGGCATCTAGTGAGAACATCTTTTCATAACACTAAAATAATAATTGACACATCATTGACATTTCAATAATAAATTATCCCCACGTGATGTTTCTGAGTTGCAGACAATCCAGAAGTTGAGAATTCAACTCTATCATCTTTGTTTAAAAACTTCCGTTAAAATCCACAAGGATTCATGAATGTACTCAGTTCCTTGGAAGGGATATTTCACAGGCACCATTTCTAGAGGCTTGAGCAGTTTGTAGTATACCACACTTCCCAAAATGTGATACAAAGAGCACAGATATTAGAATTAGACTTTTGTATCTGCCTGTTTTTAACACTGTACCCTTAAGTTCTGTCAACTTTCTGGATCTCAGCTGCCGGTGTATGTTGTTGTATCAGGAAGACTATTTGAAAAGCACCTAGCACAGTTCTTGGCACATAAGAGGGTCACAAATAAATTACTGGGCAACTGATACAAAACCTGGTTTGTAGTCCTGACCTTGAGATCTTGGGCGAGTCATTTAAGCTCTCTGATGCTCAGCTGAACAAGTGTTTCTTGAACTCTCAGCCAAGACTTGGGAGCCAGACTTGGTTTGGGCACTTACTAGCTGTTTCCACTTAGGCCAACTTATGCCTCAATTTCCTCAATTATAAAATGGGAATAATAAAGTGGCTGTGGGACTAAATGTGCATTCCTGATCCAGAGAAAGAACTCATAGTGTACTATTGATTATTATTACAGATAAAAAAAATGGAGTGGAGAACAGAATGGTCAGGTCACAGAGCTGATAAGTAATCAAGCTAAGATTTGAGCCCAAGCAGTCAGACTCCAGAGCCTGTGCTCCTAACGTCTACCTAGGATGCTTTTCTATCTTTTTTTAAACCTGCTGTCAATACTATTATGTTACCACTCAAAGTCTCTCCATAAAACCCATGTGTGAAATGTCTTGCAATTTGGGGGTAGGAAAAGTTTTGTCTCCTGCAAGAAACTAGTATATTTCCTCTTTTTGAAAAAAAGAGTTATGCAACTTAGCATGTGTTCTTTTTGTCTTGGCTGCCAGGAAGCTCAGAGTCAAATTGTGGGCTCAATCACCGCCACTAAGTCGTTTCCTTCTTCCTATATCTTTGTTCCTTATTTTCCCTTTTAATTCCCGTTTTCACTAACATTTTCATTCGTGTCTCTTGTTGATAGAGGCCTCAAAGGTATTTGGGAAGTGGTGGGTGGAGACGAAATAAGCAAATACAAATCTGAAATTTACATGAAAAAACTTACGTTTTGAATCTTACCTGTTTCACTTGCTAAAAGGAAAATAAATGGTCAAGGGAAAAATTCAAAACAGGAATTTAAGAGCTATTTTAAAGGAGCAAAAAGAAAATCAACAGAAAAACAGAACCACCAACACTAACAGAGGCCAACTGAAATAAAAACTGCAATAAATATGTCTGAGGCTAGAAGTGTTTGTGCTTTCCCTGGCTGGAACCTATCATTTCTTAATTATATCCTGTGTGTGCTTTGCAAGACGTGAGCTGCTGTCAAGAGGAAGCCTCAGACAGGGGAGGGCCCAGGGCCCACCCCTTGGTCCTCACATACCTGTACAGAAGCGAAATCCCCCGAGGCACAGGCACCCAGAATAGCAGCACCCACAAGAACAGACTCCACCTCTTGCGACAGGACCACAGGCATGCCTGCACAGGACAAAGCCACACCTTGGTTAGGGAGCAGGACCGGGCACTGTGGGGAGCCAGCAAGCAGCCCCAGCAGCAAAAATACCTGCTGTGGAGGCAGCAGTGGGCATCCCCTCCCCGTCCTCCACTGTTCCCTGTTCCAGGGGATTCCCTGGGTCTACGGGATTTCATGGCCTCTGCCTGCTGGTACAGTAGCCAAGGGCCCCACAGGAGCCAACACTATACAGATCAACTCAGGAGACCTTTTTGCCCGGGTTTCCAGGCTTCTACTAGCTGTTACGTGCCATTTGGTTCAAGTCCAGTTCAACAAACATTTATCTGGTGCTTTGCCGGGCCCATGGAGAACAGAGATGATCTGGCTCTGTCCTATTCAATTCTATAACTGAGATGCACTAAGAAAAGGGAAGTAAGTCCTAAGAGAGGGTATGATGAATCCTGCAGCGGCTTCCAATTTCTCGGAGCCCAAGCCAAAGCCCTCACAATGGCTGACAAGGCGCCCCCAAGACTGGTGCCCACCCTGATCTTCCTCTCCTCTCCTCATGGCCACCCTGCCCTGACCTCCTGGCTGTTTCTTGATTCTGCTTCAAGGCCTTCATGTTGTTCCTTCCGTCTGGGACACTTCCTCCTACATGTCCACAGGGCCACCGTCTCACTCCAAGTCTTGTGCAAACATCCCCTTCCCACGGTGGCTTTCCTAACTGTCTCATTGAAAATGACAACTTACCCACAACACTCATCCCCTTCTCTATTTCCTCATCACCTTCCAACACTGTGTTACTAAGGCTCTTGGCTTATGGTCTGGCTGCCCTCCTAGAACATAAGCTCCATGAGGGCAGGGGCTTTGCTTTGTCTGCTGCGGCATCCCGGGAATTGAGATCGGTACCTAGTACGTGGTAAAAGCTCAAATGATGAAAGAACAAATTTCTGGGATGGGGGGGTCAACAGAGTAGAGATGAGGATTAACCCCAAAATTGAAAGATGAGTTGGGGTCTGCCAGGCACGGAGGAGCATTCACCATGCCGACTCCCAGAGGTGAGGGGGCTCCTGGTGGGTTTAAGATTAATAGAAATCATTTAGAATTCTTAGGATTTATATATATATATATATATATATATATATATATATATATATATATATATATAATTACACACACACACACACACACACACACACACACACAAATATAAATATAAATGTATTTGCTAATCATGAGATGGCAACAAACTCCACAGAGGCAAGCTAGCTCTATGGCCAGACCTATAAAATCTTTAAATCTTTTTCTACTTAAGACATTAGACTTATTTTTTCCAAAGACTGGAATTTTCTTCCTATCTTGTCTGGGAAGATGTCCCTGATATAACTACCTCTGCTCTCCCACCACCTCCTAACTAGGTCTTATTTTCAGGGAAACGGTATTGTGAGTGAGGCACTTAAAACAGTGCTTAGCTTAGAGAAAGCACTAAATTAGCTTTAGTTGTTATGTCTTAAAGCTTACCTTTAAGAATCTCTGAAGCCTCTCCTCACCCATTACCCTGAGTGAAACCAACTCACTGCTTCCATTTGCCCCTAAGGTCAATCCCACCTCTTCCCTTCCCACCCCTCCCCCAACCTACTCTGGGTCCTGGCACACTGGCCTGTGTGGCCCACATCTGTGGACCCCTTGTCCTCGGGCTGCATCCTTGACTAAGATTCAGGGTGGCCCTCTTCATGGAGCCCTTCGGACTCAGGTTGGTTACCGCCCTGTCCCAACAGCTGCACGCCTAGGGGTGCTAAGACTGTGAGTAGCCCCCAGGGTACTGCCTGATGGCCAGGGTTCCCCTCCACCCTGCCCACACCTCTGTAAATAGATCCCTTATGTGCCTTTTACAGTTAATCCAGTTGGAGTGTGTCATCTGTTCCCTGCCTGAACCTGATTCATACTCATACTGACACCGACATCCTCTGGGTCTCCCTGTACCCTCCGGACATCGGTCAGAGCACCGGGAACACGTTTCAGTTTGTAACGGGCCTGTTGGCAGGACATTACTGGCCTTCGTGGCATCCCCATGCCCTTCTCCGCGCTCGCTTCACTGGCGTGCTCAGAGAGGGCTTTGGAGTAAACAAATGAAGGAACGAATGATTAAAATAATAAGACAGGAAGAGGGAAACCCCCTACTGAAATTGCCTGTACTAAAACATACAAACTAGGAAGAACATTTAGTCCCCAGTCAGTGGGGGAAACCTGTAATTACTCAGCACACACCACGTACCTCTTGAAACCACAGTTAACTAAATGCCCAGGGACATTCTTCCTTCTCATGTAGAAGACACTTCTGACCTTGGCAAAGCCCCACTCTCCCTGCTCGCGTAGAGCAAGCTGTTTCCCAAATGGCAAAGATTTGCTTACAAAATATTAACTTGCGTTCTTCTCAAACGCACCTCCTTCTTTTTTGGTGTGGGGCTGCCTAAATGGGAGAAAGGAATGAACATGTACTGAACACCTACTTTGAGCCAGAGCTTGGCACTCACAAATGTGTGAGTATTTATTCCTCAGTATGATCTACATGATGGAAATAATATTATTTCTATCTTTCAGATGAGGGAAATGAGGCTCAGAGAGGTAAAGTGACTTGTCCAGAGTCACAGAGCTGGTCCCCCCTCTCCTCTTTCCATTACTCCACACTTTCCCCAATGAATCTTCCAAATTCCATTGTGTTTTTAACATGTGTTCCTGAGAATTACGGACCTGGCTTATGGTGCTGTCTTTCTTTGCAGGAAAACTAGAGCAATCACAATGTTTAACAGCACCCAAAACTCTACCTCTCCACCCACTGCTGCGTAGTGCCTTTTACAGGAACGAATGCAAATGTGTTATTTTCTCTGAGTGCTTGGTGAAGGAGAGGAAGATGGCAGCTTCGTGTGGAATGTGAACTATTTTATCTGATGCATTAATGAGTTGAGCAGAACCCAAAGCATTTTAAGACAGATGCACTTTGCCATCACTTGTCAGTCACAGGCTTCCCAAGGCAGAGCAATTCCAGGCCAAAGAAAAGATCCCTTTGTCTGGAACTGTAACTGGTCCATAGTCAGAGACAAAGGGTCCAGTTTCAATGAGAATCTGAATAGCGATCAACAGCCTTTTCATTCAGCAGCCTGAAGAACAGTTTCCAAAGCAGAATTTGCTGTGCAAGCGCTGTACCCCTGCTTCTGAGTCAGCGCAAGGCTGTAGGGCCAGAAGAGGACCCGCATTTACAGAGGCTGGAGTGGCGGCCACTGAATCTTGGCCTGGGGTCATTGGGCTGCCCAGCTCTGGAGCCCTGTTCCCCATTCCCTCGGGTGATGTGTTAGCCAAGGCTAATCTCACCTCCCTTCTGCATCCAGGTAGGAAGTCTTTGTGGCTATTAGAAAGGCTGGAAATTGGAAAAGTCACTCAAAGACCAAATTTTAAATCTGAATCTTATCTGAATCAGCTAGCTGACTGTTAAATCAAGTGTAGTTACAGTTTTCCTCCTGGGGAAAATTACAAGGTAATCTGGGTGCCGTTTCATGTCTTTCCTCCTTCTGCGTCAGAACCGCTCACTTCTCTAGGTTCTATTTCAGGTAAGAAGGAGTCATCATTAGCAAATGGTCCAACACTGAGCAGAAGGTTAAGAAACCTGGGTCAACAGCATAGTATAGGGGACGTTGGGCCTGGATATCCCTGGGTTATAATCTTGGTCCTGCCTCCTACTGGACGTGTGAGTTTGGACAGTCAACTGAATTTACCTCTATGAACCTCAGTTTCCTTGCCAGTAAGATGGGGGCACCAATTTCTACCTTTTGGTGGTCTGTAAGGACGAAAGGTAAATGCAGTGATTCATACTGACACACAGTGGGAGCTTGGTTAATGGTAGTAATTTCCACTCTTAACATCCTGACATATTTACCCTTAGCCTATATGCTTTTTTCATACTGTCCTCTGGCTTGTGGAGATCACTACATATCTCTAATATCAGGATAAGGAACTTATTTAGTTTCATCTCACAATGTGCAGGGGACAATTACACCCATCACATTTGGTAAAGCTCTCATCTGCAGGGATATGCATGGCCTGCAGGAAGATGGGAGGTATGATGAGGCAGGAAACTTGACCTACCCAGCTGTCAGAGACAAGGTACCCAGGGCAGGGGGACAGCAAGAGATCACGATGAATGGAAGCTAGTGTAAGGTGGGCTCATATCAGGGTGGAGTTGGGGCTGTAAGCAGGGTCCAGTCCTCCCTATTTCTATCCCCTTGCCTTGCTCTGGTACCTGGCCACCCTGGGATAGGTCCTGAGAGGGGGACAACATTCCCCAAGAGACACTGGGAGAGAAAGCAGCAAGAGAGATAAGGGCACCAGGTCCAGAGGGACAGGAGTACAGGCAAGCCTCTCTGACACCAGCAAGCTCCTGCCAATAGGGCCCCTTCCTTGGGCCCAGGGGTCTGCTCTATGGATCCTGTTTGCTTGTCTGCTCATATCACAAAGGGATCAGCCCACTACTCTGGATTCTCTCCATCTGTGTCATGATCGCTGATGCTGATGAGCTGAGAAGGAGTCATGGCATATCACGGTCTTAGGGCTCAAACTCCCATCTGTAGCCAGACCCACAGTTCCCATAGCAGCTGGGCTCCGCAGTGCTTCTATACAAGTTTCCTTCTCGATTCCCCAGATCACTTGTCATGCACCGTCACAGGTCCAAACCACGGAGAGGAGCCCCTCCGTGTTTCCGTAATGCCCTGGGCTTTTCTCAGTCGGAACTGTTGCCACACTAGATCGAACACGCCTATTGGCTGTTTGTCTTCTGCAATAGACCTTGAAATCCTCAGGGGCAGAAATCACGTCTTACTCTGTATCTTCAAGACTCCCCACAATGTGTGGGTCAGAAGAACTCCCAAAACCGTTGAGTAAATGCTTGGATTACGATGTAGCCCTTGCTGACCTCTCTCATTTCTCACCATCATGCTATAGCTGGATTTACATAGAAGTCACTTTCCCCATCATGGCGACAAAGACTCCATAGTTGTCTTTGAAAATATACACTTTAGCGCAGTAAATATTCAAACTAATTTGGCATATCACGTACATTTTCCCATTGTCAATCCTGTCTAGCTCGTGGCCATGACCATTTGCTGCCAAGCCTAAGAGGACCTCTCCCCTCCTTCTCAGACTTACCGGTAATGTCTGCATGCATTTGCACAAAAAGGGGATTCTTGCTCAGGCCTCCACACAGGAAAAGAGTGCTGATCGAGTGCCCTGCTGCCTGCATGGCCTCTATAATGAGGCGGGTCCCAAACTTCAAGGGATAAAAACAGAAGAAAGCATCAGAGGGACAGCAACAGTAAATGGTATGGAACATGTACGAAGTGTTTACCCAGTGCCAGACCCTGCTTTCCACACACTCTCTCAGTAACCGGAGACTTGGAGACATTAGGCTGTCTCTGGTCACACAGGTCACCAAGTCACAGAGTGGGAATTCCAACGTGATACTGCCTGACTGAACATCCTCTTAATTACTAGATTATTTGTTGCTATCGGTTGCTACAATACTGACAAAAACAAACGGCAATGAGAACACAGTTAATATTAATACAGTTCCTTTAAACCAATATTTGATGAGCGTCTATTGTGGCCCAGGTCTTCTATAAGGTACTGGGAACAGAATGGAGTGATCGGCAACACTGCTCTGAAAATAACAGTCATTGGTCCCTGAGTCAGTCTCCTTTCCCTAAATAGGAACTAAAGACATCGACAAATTCAGCAGGAGAAACATGGAGAGAGGGCTCTAATTGCACAAAAGAGGTGAGACACAGAATTCTGTGGCAAAGGGCTAAAATGACCTTTGTTATCACCTGGAACCAGGTAGTGGCTCTAATAATGAAGCTTCCAGAGCCAGAATCTATCCCCAGTCAGTCCTTAAAGATCTGGACTGATGCAAAGCCACGTGTTCTGGTTGGCTCAGGATTTCGCCATATTTTCATTTCAGGCCTGTGTCTTAATATCTTCATAAAATGTGCTACCCTCATTCCTGTCTTGCTAAGTTTACTAAACTCAGTAACAAATGCTGATGCCTGGGAAAAGGACACTATCGTAGGGTCATCAATGTGAATCTTAACGTAGAATTCTTTAGTTTTAGCTAGGATGTCCGAATAAATAAAAATCCTAATTTATTTGGAAGTGCAAAACCTAGAAATTCACATATCAACATTTATTTGGGATAAGGATTAAAAACAAAAAAGGATGAACTGTGATATGGCCTTAGGATGCACGAAGAAGTTTTTCTTTGGTGGAGAGACAGTCCTGAAAATGTTTCGAGATTGAGCAATTCTGGGGATGACAACGTCCGAGGTGTGGACACGGGAGTGAGACGCTGAAGCAGACAGAGGAGAAGGTCAAGGGAGATGAGAAGGTCAAGATCGGAGAGGCCACAGATGGTACAGCCACCAAGAAGAAAACAAGTTTGGGCTGGGGAGAATATGTGAGCCAATACCACAAATCAAAGTGTGACAGCATTGCTGGCAACTTGGTACCCAAACGCACAGAGAAGAGAAGGTCGCTTAGTCTGAGGGCATGCCATATCAGAAGCTTACCCAAAGTAAAGCAAGAGAGTTTGAGAAGTGATCTGACTGTTCCCCGGGGCTGAAACATAGGGCAAGTGAAGCCTCCTTTAACAAGGCTATCTAGAGAGCGGTCTCTCCTGGACTGGAGGTGCCTCTGGGAGAGGGAATGGCTAGAGGGTGATTTGGGACCCTGGGTCATGCAATCCTGATGCTGTGGAATAAACGATGATGACGGAGAGGGGTAGTTCAGGAGCACAGCACAGCAGATGCAGCCTAGAGGTCTGTGGGTTGCTGAAGCTATTAGTGAATCTGGTAAGAATATGGATTAGGTGAAACTTGGGCTGCTAAAGATAATCCACAGATGTAGTGTGTTTAAAAAAATTAAAACATGTTGTACCATATAAGGCCAGATCCTGCTTATCGATTACCCCCAGATGTTCTTTCTTAAGCTTTTTGGCGGTCATGAACTCTCTTGAGAATATAATAAAACCTATTGACCTCCCCAGAAAAAAAAGTCACAAAATGGTATATTGTAAATAATTCCAGGAGGTCTATAGATGCCCTTACATCCAGCATGGATCATTTGGTGTCCATGGAATACAGGTAACTCTAGTCTATGCGAGGAGCATGAATCTGCAGTAGCTAAGATCATGGCGATTGAATTTAAAAAACAACCTAGGATGATATTAAGGTAGTTCACCTATTTCCTGAATCAAATTTGTGCCTAACCTTTTTCAGACTCAATTCTCATTTTTAAAATGAGATGAACCAATAATACCATATTGGTTCATTTGAAAATTCTATGGATTGTCAGAATATGAAAAAAAAATTTAAATGTGGTCTTAGGCTTGATAAGACACAGTAAGCCCTCCCTTTGTCGAGAGTGTACATAAGTTTGTAGAAGAGTGTCAAACACATGGGAAGTGTTTAGAAATAAGAGCCATTCTGGTTATTAGCTATATGCTAGGCACTCTGCTATGCATGTAAATGTCATCTCTAATCTGGTGACAAACTGAAAAACTGCTATTGTTATCCCCATTTAGGAGTTACATAATCTGCCAAAGGCAATACAGTCTGTATGGAGGGGAGGGGAGCTGCCTCCTTATATGTATGGAAATGCCATGCAAAATTGATATTTCTGATATTTCTAAAACCAAGGACCTGGGCGCACATGATTAGTGGGACTGATTGGAGGGTAATACAAAGCCCATTGCCTGGGAAAAGGAAAGAAAGGATCCGAACAAGAGGCACTCCCTCAAGAGGGGTTGTGACAGCCTGTCTCTCCCGTGTGGCATTGTTGGCTGGAATTTCCCACTCAGGCTGGCAGTTAGTTACAGGGCATTCCCTTTTGGTGTCCCGGACTCCACTCTGTGAAATGCTCCTCCCTCCTGAAATGCCCCACCAAAAGGCTTTGTGCTAAAATGATTTTGTGCTCACCTTTCTGGAAAAAATGTTTTCACAGAGAAATTTAAATTAAAATTAGGCTGTTCCACTGGGAATGTACAGAACCAAATGCAAATTGAGAGACTTCAAATGCAAATGGTACTTTTTAAGGGTCTATTCTGAAAAGAAAACTATAGCTGAACATTCTATGGATAAACTGGGTGTTTGACAGGTCTTTCAATTAAATGTGATCAAGAAAGAATTTTACTTCATGGAGGGTTTTGCACAGTCCCCACTTAACTTCATTACAATATCTCTTCAATTTCATTCTATTCCCACAAAATACCAACCATAGATATTACTACAGAGAGGAATTTGTTTCCCTTTAACTTATCAACAACAAATAGGTGTTAGGGCCTTATGAGGGCCAATGAAACAAAAATAAATTTTTTAAGTTAAACATCAGAGGAAAATATCTGTTATCAGGATGCTTCATTAAAATGCACATTCTTGCGTAGAAAATCGGCACACCTAGATACTTGTGCAAAGCAGACTGAATTCCTCACAAATTGATTCCATAATAAACTCTTATCAAAAAAATATGTCTTTAATTGCCTTCCCTTTGTGGTATTATAAAGGTCGTTAAGACAATGGACAGAATAAATATGATAGCGTTTAATACATGATGGCCCATTACATACAAGATTGATTTTCTAAGTGTGTGGTATTTGGGGAAATTTAGCAGGCTGCCCCCCACGTCAAGTTTATCCTCATTCATACATCTTCGGACTTCTGCTGCAGTGTTCTTACCAGGAAGGGGACCTCTGGGAGGCAATCCTGGCCAAATTAACAATGTTTTCTAAGATGTCTCAAGTCAAAACTGCTCTTGGGAATGCCTAGAAGCTTATTTTATCCAGGTAGTTTTATAAATAAAGAAAAAACGCAGCATGGGAAAGTGGAAAGCACAGAAGCCTGGGAGTGAGACAGAGAGAGGTTCAAATACCGACTCTGCCACTTATCAGCTGTTTTGACCTCGGTAAGTGGTTTTTTTCCCTCTGTCTGTAAGATGAGAACAATCTCAGTGCTTACAGGTTACTATCCTAAGCCACAGGTGGGTAAGGCACTGTGTTTGGTGCCTGGCACAGACAGTGGGTGTCAATGAGAGAAAACAGTCACCATCACCACTGCATTATCCCTTGGCCCATCCTGTGTAGTCACCTTCTTCATTCGCATGGACTCAGAAGATGGATGAGACAGGTCTGATTTTCTGGGATTACTCATTTCAATGCAAGTGATTTATTCTGCTGTAAGACTTTCATACAGTAACAGTAACGAACCAGAAATAAAAGTTCCTCAATATACCATGTATCTACTTTTATTTTATAAATCCAGGCTCTGCCCCTTACTAGCTGTATGAAACTGAGCCATTAACCTCATTGAGGCTTAGGTTTCTAATCTGTGGAATAGGGATTGTCATCCCTACCTCGTCCGGTTAAGTCAGATAATGTGTGGACAATATTTAGCACAGTGCGTAGCATGTAATACCCTAAAAGTGTATTATTATCATTATCATCATCATTATTATAAAGCAGGATCACTAAATAATTATTTTTACTACTGATGCACAGTTTTGTCCTTCATTCCATCTTACTAACCATTCCCTTCATTTTGATTGATGTCAGAATTGCTTGTTTTGGACCAAATCCCCATAAACAAAGCAGACTGATTGATTTCACTGAACTGGCCAAGCTATTAAATCAATAAGACAGTTGCCTCAAAAAAACACAGTCAAACTGGTCTATTAACCAAAAGGACGGCTTAATCTAATGAAGTTAGCTGATTCCACACTCGTGCGTAGTCGCATTACAGACCGTTATGTTCCTTTAGTGGTTGGGAAGTTCTGTTCTCTTATCATATGTACATGGCACCTGGACAAATCTGAACATAAGAAAAGCATTTTTGTTGGTGATATGGATATATGGAGAAAATGCATGCAGTTCTATTATTTGAAGCACTGAAGTTATGAAAGAGGGATGAAGGAACAGAATAATTGAATAGTATATAAATATGTTCATAGCATTAAGAAAAAAATTTGTTTATAGGTATTTTTCTGAAAATGAATTCTGAACCCAGATTTAGAGAATTGATTTTTCCTTCCTGTTGGTCCTTATTTTCTTTCCAGAGTGGCTAAGCCTCACTGGATCAGCTGTGATTACGGGCTTCCTACCAGCTGTGAGACCCTGAAAGCCATGACCCAATCCCTCCAAATACACTTTCTAACGTGTGCACACATATAATCTTTCATGAATGAGTTCAGGGTGTAGAACCCTCTTGCAGCCCACTCATGGATCACTTCTAGAGAAGAAGATTCCTTAGACAATCATGTTTGAGTCTCTAGGAATTTGTTTTCATTTTTGATTGATCTTTAGGAGTTCCTAACACTTTAGATTTAAATTATCCCTTTTCTCCCTCCCCACCCATTCAAACTGCTCATTCAAGCACCTAGTTATCTAAAAATATTTTCATGTTCTAAGGAAGCTTACTGTTTTTAAAAAAAGAAACAAACAAAAAATCTTATAACAAATTTTTTTTTGTGTGTGTGTGAAGAACAGTATCATGCATTTTATAAATTTGGACATTCTTAATATTGGTTTCTCTCAATATGGCATCTGCTTGCTTGCTTCTATTTAATTGAACTTAGCAGACAAATAAGATAAATGCCAAGTATGATGTTCAAAGACTTTAACGCTTTTCAGCTTTTTAGCTATTTGAGGTTATTAATAAAGCAGGTGAAAACCATCACGATTTCCTTCTGGACAGACATGCATCTCTTTTTGGTAAGCTTCCTTTTAATTGCGAATCTCTGTCACAAAAGCATATAGCATCTTGGGGAGCATGTGGTCTAAAGTTTATTGATACTCTAAGTCTCTTTAAAAGTGGAATTAAAATGTCTTACAGCAATGGCTTGAACTGTGGCCAGGTAGAGAATGGCAAGATCATCAAGGTCCTGAGACAGTTTCAATCCAGTGACCTGCAGGGATGAAAACAAGAGAAGAAGATGAGGTCCGAAAGGAGCTGCCATGGTCAGAGTTAGTTCCCATGAAACACGTTCAGATGTGTTTTTTCTTGCCGACACAAGTTCATATGCAAATCCCCTTTTTGTGAGCTGAACGTGAAATGACTACTAAATTGTTTAATCTCCAGACCTGGGAAAAACTATCCCTTCATAAAAGAAATGCCTTGCCTTGAATTAAACAAAAACAAAACAAATACTGTGGAAAGATTGTATTTGATATTTCTTAGCATGAAATTAATATTTCTTTCTTCTTCTTTAAAAAAAATGTTCTTTTATTACAGATATCATTGGCTTACCAAAATCAACATGTAGCAGTAGCATTCTAGTAAAAGAGGCTCTTATTCCGAGTTCTGCTACTGTCAGAATTCAGTGTAACAGCATCTAGAGGGTATTCAGGGTAAAATAATATGTCTCCTATAAATGTTATACCTACTATGGGATAATTTAGAATCTGTGGTTTGCGTGGGACTCCCATTAAAGTCAATCGGAACCACATGTGTATATGGAATACAGCAGTCTCTGAGAGATTCCAGAACTGAACAGGATGCTGGATTTGGGTGCCTTCAAGACTTGTTCACAGACCCACCTTCACATCTCCCATTTATTAAGGTGTTCTCTTGGGACATTGCCAGAGGGTTAAGACTGCTGGTTTTGTCAACCCTAGTCCGAAGTTTGTGGGCACCAATATTGGAGATCACTTTCTATTTTCACATTACAAAAATTCCTTCACATAACATACATTTCTCGGGGCCTACGTGTGTGTGGTCCTGAGCTCAATGCGGAAGCGACATGCAGCCTGCGTTATAAAAGGGGAGCTGAGTGGTCTACCCAGTTCCTTCCCTTCATCTCTCCAGTCCCATTTATTACTCTCTCCAGATTCCCCAGCCATGATTAAGGGGCCAGCATTGGCCTGTTGGCAGGGTACCGATACCATTCCATTGCCCAAACCAGACACCTGGGAGCACCCTTTCTTGGCATCTCTTTCCCTTCCCATATTTAGCCAGTCTCCAAATTGTGTATATTTGATCTCAAAAATCTCTTTTGAGTCCATCCCCTTATCTTCATCCTCACTGTTTCTTACTTCCTTAACCCAGGCCACCATTATGTCCTTCCTGATTGCTGAATTAGCCGAGCAAATCTCCATTTCTAATGGTGTTCCTCTCTACAATGGAGCTAGTGATTATTCTCAAATGCAAATTTGGTCATGGTACTCTGTGTTAAAATGTCTCTTCATTGCCCTCATTTTGAAGCACAAACACCCTCACTTCTGTGTGCTTCTTCCTGGGCTCACCCTGCTCACTTCTCTAGCATCCGTGCTTGCCCCTCCTCACTTAGCATCCCCTGTCCCAGCTATTCTGGATACTTATCTAAGTCTGTTGATAAGGGGATTCCTGAATTCAGTAGAGCTACCTGCTGATAGTTTTTCTTGGCAAACAACTGAGCAACTAGAGGAGAACAACGGCTTTGATTTTAACACACAGGAATGCAGAAGGTTTGAATGGGAGACCAGAGAGGAAATTTGGGGATTCACCCCCCCAAACCAATAACTCTATGAAGGAACAGCTCTCATAAAACTCCCCAGAGACCTAAACATACTGTAAGCATGCTGCAACTAGGAGAGAACATGAACAATGCTGACACTATAGAAGTTCATTTCATAACCTTCCTGAGAAAATAATTTGCCTCAAGGAACACAAGAATGGAAACCAGCACCTAGTCTTCTGACAGACTTTACCTGTGTTATTCACCAGAAACTCAGCGCTCCCTTTTCCTTTTGTATACCACTCGCTCCTAACACCCTATCCTTCTCTGTCAGATGATACAATTATGAGAGCACAGTATTTACTACCTCAGCTCCTCATATATTCATAGAGGTGAGGAGCCATTTGCTCTATGTCCCAGTACCTACCCCCAAGCTCCACACTTACCCTTCCTCATCAGAAAAGTGGCTTACATGAGAATGGGGCAAAAGTAGGGTCCCTGTAGCTCCTATGGAGCCTCTGTGAGAAGTAGAAAAAGTTGCCACATTCAGGTGGATTAAATACATAAGACATACCATCTGGGAGAATGAATTATAAAAAGGAGCAGAGCAAACAGTATTTCAGCCCTGTCATATGCCCCCTCAGCTGAATATCTTGGTGTGAGCAACCAGCAGTATCACTAGTCACGAGTGCTCTCTCTCTCTCTCTCTCTCCCCTGTACTGGCCTGGCCTCAGCAGCATCTCTGCTGTTGGTCTACTGGGAAAGCCAACCGGGCCATGGCTTAGCATTCTCCTCCAGGGCCAGGGCACCTCTGGCTTCCCCTCCAGGGTCATCAACGTGATGTGAATCAAGCCATGCTCCTCTGTGTGACTGGGTCTGTATCTGCTTGGCACACCCACATCTCCCTACAGGTTGGTACCAAACAACAGATTTAGATAAGTTGTGATGGGATTGGGGGAGGAATTTGACTTTGTATATAAGATGCACTCTCCTATTAAATGATTAGGAGCCCCAGTGCCCTTTATAGTAACATTGACAATATAACTGGTTCTGATATCCTTTTCAATTAGTAAGAACCCATAAGAGAAAAAGGGGTGTGGTATCGCTACATTTAGCTTTCTTAATCTCCTGAGGAAATAATTTGCAAATATTCATAAGAACTTCCAACAAGAACTGGTCGTCAAGCAAAAAGATATTACGGAACCTTCTCTAAATTTCCAGAGCTCAGAAATCATAGGGCAGAAAAGAGAAGGTAGTTTCTTTTCTCCAGAAACTGAGAATGAGATGATCAATGTAAATGAGCACTAAATTTAACTTGAGCTTGTTAGCAGCTATGAAAAACAAGGACACATGATGGGTGACGTAGCTTTTTTGTTTTCCCCTGATAAGTAAAACATACCTATCCTTCAAGGGAGAAAAAGTTTTTCCTGGGAAGAAGGTACTCAGTACAGGAGGGAATCAGCAAGCACGGTTCTCCCAGAGCCATTCCCAACACTTCCTCACCACTAGCACCAGGGTCAGAGTTGAAATGTGACTCAGTGAAAGGCGTTTCTCTCTGAAGTGTGATGTTACTTCAGTCAGGGGTTCCTGCTTCCCTGACATCTCACCAGATATGCAGATGGAGACATTAGCAGTACAGATGACCATTAAGTCCATCTGATTCTCTCGAACACCCGGGACCGAAGCCCTGCCTTGGCAAAAGTCAAATGACAGCCAGCCCAAGATGGAATTTTCTAAGGGATGCCTGCCACGTGGACCACTCAGGAGGCTACAAAGGGTCCTTAGAGAGCTGTCTTGGGAGGGGCGTGGCAGCAGTGCCCTGGGAGTGCCAAGGATGTCCTGGGGGAGGTATAGCTTTATCGCCAGTGAGAAAGCTGGGATAGGACAGATGAGCTGATACCCCTGGCTGAAGGCTGAATGGTTCCATTATTAAGAGGAAGTGGGAAGGAAACAGTCAGCGGAAGGAATGCGTTTATATATGCGCGTGTGCCTATATTGACTGTTTGGGCAAGACAGTGAAATGTGCGGGGAAGCCCCAAGGGGCAGTTGCTATGGTAAGCACACTTTATTTATTTTGGCTATTGTGTAATGAGGAGAACGTAAGAGAAAACACTTCTAATTAACATTTAGAGATGTGTGAAAGCTGCACATGGTGGCCAATGAGATGCGAACTGCAATCGATTATTTCAATATCCTAGATAATGGTTATAAAACACTTATGTAAAATCATTATAGGATTTTTGAGCTTAGGAGTGTAGGTAAATGGAAAGGTGATGAACTTTGGAATAAGACACCTGGGTTTAAATCTTGCCATTTCCCCTAACTGGCTGCACGAAAGTGTGAGTTTTGTAACTTCAGCTTTTTTCGTTTGTAAAGTAGGAATAATAAATAATACCTTAAGGTATCTGTGTGAAGATTAAATATCATTTTCAAAGTGCCTGACTTTTTCAACAAGCTGCACTGAGTTTACAAGAGCTAGCCACTTGTGATGCCAACTACGTGTGCATAGGTGGCACTTAAAAATGGTCATTCTCTTTCCCTTTCTCTTAGTAAATGTACATTCTCTTTCTCTTGAATGCATGAAGGGCTCAATCCTATTCATTACCTGGAATACAGCAATAAAGCAGCTCCTTCAACACGCTATGGGTACCACAGGGTATTAAGGAGGACCACTGAAGACTAGTGTCTGTCCACGGCAAAATATACGTTGACCACCAGCATCACGATGTTAAAGGTATGGACAGCTGGGAGTATGGACAAGCCGTGTGTCCCTGGTAAGTGCTCAGGGATTTTGCAAGTGGGGAATTCACTTGCAAAAACGCTGGAGAAGCCTTAGTCCTTATCAACCTACACACGTCCATTTACCCTGGGAATAGGAAAGACAGATGAACTTCACAGTGCACTTCAGCTTAAATCTTGCTGCCACTTAGTAGCCGTGAGAACTTGGGCACATGTCTTAACTCTTTTCCGGGATCCCAGGTCAATGTAGATTTCCTGAGATCCAAGTCCGGATTTACTGAACCTTTGTCATGGGCCTAGCAATTTGCAATTTCAGCAAGGTCTGGATGCACAATAAAGTGTGGAAATAATTGTCCTAAATCTTGGCATTGTGAATCATAGGTTCATAAGCCCTAAAATAGTTGAGATTAAAAAATGTGTTAGTAATGTAGTTAGCTGAGTATTTTTTCTTCTTTGTTGTTAAAGGAATTGAAGTGATTATAAGAAAAAAAGAAGGGGGGACTTAGAAATAGATTCTCAAGGGGTCTCTAAAAATTACAAAAAACTGAAACACGATTCCCTGTCTTGAGATTTATCTAGAGTCATCAGAAGTTGATGGGGGCATCCATGGCTCAGGGGAATTGGTTGAGAGCTTTTCAGAATACAAAGGCACAGGAAAAATGCTCTGTTTGCTCAGTCAATAATGAAGGTGGAGCTGATGGACAGACAGTGAGGAAATGAGGAAGATCCGAGAAAGATTTATAGAAAATGTCTGAAGAGAGGACGGAGATTGGAGAACAGGACTGAGGTAATCAACAGCCTGGAAGAGAAAGGAGACAAATCTCCTAGACAACATGTAGAGGTTTCCTTTTGGTAAGCATCAGGAATCGAAGCTGACACTTGCCATTGCCTAAAATGCACCCAGATTTGGAAAATGCAGATACATATGTTAATACAACGTGATGGGCACAATTCTAGAGATGTCCCCCCAAGATTCCCATCTCCTGGTTACTCAATCAAACACTAATCTAGGCATTGCTCTAAAGGGACTTTGCAGATGGAACTAGTTACTAGACAACTGACCTTAAAATATGGAGATTATCCTGGATTTTCCAGTTGGGCGCCATGTAATTCATGCGCTCTTAAAAGCAGAAGAGACAGGCAGAAGTCAGTCAAGAGATATGGTAGGAGAAGGAAGCAGAAGAAACGAGGCAGAAATGGAAATCAGAAAGATTCAAAGCATGAGAAGAACTTGACGGCCATTGCTGGCCTTGAAGGTGGAGGAAGGGGACAAGGAACCGAATGGGAGTGGCCTCTAGAAGCTGAGGACCCTGCCTGACAGTCATCCAGTCACAGGGACCTCAGTCCTACACCTGCAGGGAGCTTAACTTGGCCAACAATTTGAATGAGTTTGGTAGTAGGTTATTCCCAGAGCTTGCTGATGGAAGAGCCCTTGGTTCTAGTCTTGTGAAAACTGGAACAGAGAAACCTGCTAAGCCAGCCTGGGCTTCTGATCTACACAACTGGGAGAAAATACGTCTCTAAGTTTGTGGTAATTTATTACAGCAGCAACAGACAACTAATACCCCCACACACAATGACTAGCTGACAGGCTGACATTCTCCCTCACCACCTTACACTATTGGTGAACTCGACCCCACACAACAGGAGTCCATTCGCTGTTTCCCAGATGTACTGAGCACTTCACACCTTTGTCTGCTCTGCTTTTGATGCTCTAAATCTAAGTGATTTTAATATGTCATGTACCAGTATCCCAAAGCTGTTCTGGTAAACTGTCCTGGCCCCCACGTGCTATCATCCAATCCTGTCTTGGATTTATATACCGACTTGGATCCCATCCTGGGTCCTCTGGCCTGAGTCCTTTCCCATTATTTATCTGCTGGGCCTTCTTAGCAGGCGTCTGCCTGATTCATCATTATGCACTACCCTGGGAAGAAATCCTGTCCATAACCTCCCTCCTCCCCCAGTGTTACTTGTTGTTTAGTGTATACAGAGAAGATACAATGTACAAAGAAAGAAAAGTCTACTTCTGTGATATAATTTAAAAAGTCAGTAAAACGAGTGAGAAATGTGGCAGACACATTGAAAACAGAGCAGAAGGAATATGAAAACACAAAGATCTCTAAAAGAAAAAAATTTTTTTTTTCCTCCCAAAGAACTGACTAGGTTCTAGGACCACTTCTGGTCTTTTCTCCTTTCGGTAAATAACTTAGACTCTCTCAGCCTCAGTTTCTCCATTCTTTTAAATGGGGGCAACAACACTGTCTTGCAGGGTTAATATGAAAACTGGTGATGATGCATTTAAAGTATCTGGCACATCGTGGACCCTGAAAAAATGGTACCTATTATAAATTACAATACTAGCTGCTAAATTAGCTGCTTCAATAAAAAAACACATCATCATCAGAGAACCAGTTAAATGATACTGAGGATATTAAGCTTTGTTATAGGATTCTATTTTTCACAGGCAAAAACAATATGTGAAAAAACAGCTAAATAAAACTGTATTAAATTGTAACAAAAACATCAACAAATTTATGTCAAAGAGCACATGTATTTCTAAGGCTTATAAACATATCACTCAAAAGCTACTTTAATTTGCCCATGAACGTCCAGCTCCATCATCCATCACCCCATCAGAGGAAGCCACAAGGAAACAACCTCTGGTTTCTACCAAGCTCTTGCAAACACTCATCTATCTGAGTTGCTGACTCCATCCACATCTGATTCTGTTTAGTGATGCCCATCTCCAGCTACGAGTCAATCCTCTGGGAACTGGCTAAGATCTTGTAACGCTTCTTTCCTGACACTCTCCCAGTTTTCCACATGCACACAGGCTCTGTGCTTGCTTTGACGAGCTGTTGGAGCAGCATTCAACCTCTCCAGCATTCAACCTTACATATGCTCTCCAGCATATGGCCTTACGTTAGAAATCACAGCTCTTCAAAGAACCAGAAAGTAACTTTTTGTTCTGGGGAGTGCTGTGCTTGGAAAAAGCAGCACAGAAAACACGTTTCCACCAATAGTGAACTTGGTGTGTGCTCATGGCATGATATAGCTCCGAAGTAATTATTCAAGTGGGTGTTTCAGAAAATAATGTTTTTTAAAAAAAAAACATCAAAAAGAGGAGGCCATATTAATTTTACAATAAAAACTGGTTATATACACAAGGAAGAAAGGACTCTTTCAAAATTCCTACAGCACTGGCTGTTTTGAAACACCAAATTTGAGTTTCCTATTGTGTTGATGAGGAAATTGAGGGCCAAAGCCTTAAATACAGAGAAGACTAATCTCTACAGCTGTATGAAACTTTGTTCTGTGATAGACCAAGTGATTGTTCAGTGTCTCTAGCTGGTTGTGGTTATAACCTCCATGGCTGATGAGTCCAGTCGGATGAAGGTGGATGGCTTGTGACAGGCTCTCAGGATTCAAAGGAGACTCTTAGACTCCAGCTGGCCAGCTTGTAAACATGCAAGTAAGAACCGCTAAGAAGGAGCCATAGATTCCAACGCATCTGCTGTTGGTGTCTGTGTAGTGACAGTCTCGCCATTTGATTCTGACGATGCTGCTGCGAGGAAGCCTGTGCATATGGATGAGAAGACTGACCTCACGGAGCTAACCTCAAAGGTCCCACAACGGATAGATTTTCAAGCCAGGATGCAAATACAGGTCTAACTGCAAAACCTGGGCTCTCTTTACCGTCTCACAGGGGTAAAAACTACCCAATCAACCATTCAAAATACACACACACACACACACACACACACACACACAATGTAAGAGATGCAACCATTCCTGATTGTGAAAATTTAGCTTCATCTATCTTTATGTGTGACCATGTCATGTTTCTGTACTTTAAAAGTAAGCATTTTTGTTTTGGTTTAGTTTTAAAGAACCTAGAATCACCAGTGTATTCTGACAATGATTGATGGCTATTACCCAAGCTCCTGCTTCGTTTAAATATCACATGCGCAGCCCTTACCTCACCATGCCTCATTTATTAAGTGGAAAGGAGACTATTCACATAAGTGAGCACTTGGTCCAGGCATACTATTAAGTTGCCTACCCTCTAACCTCCATCTCTATGTAGTCCAGTGCTATAGGTCGATACTGCAGCACCAAAGGAAAAAATACAACAGTTAGTCACATGGCAGGCAGCCAACTGTTACCAGAACAAAATAAAATGATTCTATTAAGCATAACGGAAGGATGCCTGGGTGCCCTGTTCCTGCTTATGAGGGCAGGCACCTCAAGTGGAAGGGTTTAGAGCCAGGTCAAACCGGGAGTAGCAATTACTTTTGAAATCTGAGTCAGTGAGGGTGGGAAGGAAACTAGAATCACTACTGAGAAGAGACAGGGGCAGAGCTTTCCAAGGACCGGCGTAAGGATAAAAACTGGAGAAAGAGTGAGAAGGCTGGTGGTCAGAACAGGCGAGCAAGGACCAGGGCGAGGAATGTGGGTCAGTATGAAGCCGCACATGCTGTAGCTGTTGGATTTCTGTTTGATAGTCCTCAGTGCTCTTTTCAAAGTCCAGAGTGATGAGTTAGGGCAGCTTCACGGGAAAGGGAATCCGAAAAGTCAGGATTCATGTTTTTATTGAAGCTCTGCCATTTCTTGGCTTCATGACCCTGGGCAGGTCACTGTACATTCATTCCTCACTTAGCAAATAAAGATGAAGATAATTGCTTAGCCATAAGGCAATTATTCAGTGCCTATCTCTGACCTAGGCTCTGTTGGAATTTAAAAAGTAAATGAACTATAGCTCCCACCCTCAAAATGTTTTTCTAATAAATTTAAACTACAGGCTACATCTTATGACAGCTCTGATTTTACTTTCTTCAGTAAAAATTATGTTTGTTTTTGCTTTTTATTGCCTTCAATGCAGGTTTTAATTCTGCTATTGTATTTTTGGTTGTCTTTAACATTTCCTTTTTTTTTTTCTTTTTTTTGGTCATGCCATTATCTTTTCTTCTGAACTCATTTTTTCCTAATGCAGGGCATCACCATTCATCCTAAATCAGAATTCCCGCCCAGTTGGTTTCTCAGGTTGGAAGTTTTTTAATGGACTGAACTGAAAGGGAAGATAAGATTTGGGTTGTGCTGGAGTTCTGGGAAATTCAACTCACTGGCTGCTTCCAAAAAACAAAACAAAACGAAAAACCCTAACCACAGCCTTGTAGTAGAGGGATGACTGTTCTGTTTTTAGCCTTAAAGGGGGCTTGCATTTTTAAGTGAGGGAGACGAAGGTGGAAATGTCCAAATTCTCCCAAAGCTAGTGGTTCACTTTTTTCGTATGCCATATATTATGTTTATCAAACCAATTACCTTTAGTCTTTTAGCTTCTGAAAAATCTTTACAGATTCTCTCTGAGAATGTCAATTCGGGGTTGAAGAGGTTGTAGAGAAAAAGGAACCCTCATACACTGTTGATGGGAATGTAAATTGGTACAGCCACTATGAAAAACAGAATGGAGGTTCCTCAAAAAATTAGGAAGAGAATTACTATATGACCTAGCAATCCCTCCCCTGGGTATCTACCCAAAAAATCTGTAAACATTTATCTGTAAAGCTATATGTACCCCTATGTTCACTGTAGCATTATTCATAGTGGCCAAGACATGGAAACAATCAAAGTGTCCTTCGACATGATTAGATGAAGAAGATGTGGTACTTATATACAACAGAATATTATTCAGCCATAAGAAAAGATGAAATAGTGCCATTTGTGACAACATGGATGGATCTTAAGATTATCATGCTAAGTGAAATAAGTTGGACAGAAAGTAGTCGAGAACCATATGACTTCACTCATATGTGGGGTATAAAACTGAAAGCAACAAACTAACAAGCCAAACAAACAAAAACTCACACACAGACAACAATTTAGTGGTTACCAGAGGGTAAGGGGGAGGGGGTGGTAGATGAGGATATACGGGATCAAATATATGGTGATGGAAGGAGAACTGACTCTGGGTGGTGAACACGCAAGGTGATATACAGATGATGTATTATAGAACTGTACACTTGAAGCCTATGTAAATTCACTAACCAATGTCACACCAATAAATTTAATAACTTTTTTTTTAAATTGTAGTTTTCCTCATTGAATGTCATCTTAATTGTCAAGGTCAGCATGGCTTTATGATTTTTTTGCATCTTCATAGATATTTTCAAGTGAAGTAGAGAAAGGTTGTATGAGGGCTTGCCAGCCAAATGCCACTTTATAAAACAATTCAAAGTCAGATATTTACTGAGTACCTCCTTCAGCATGCACAGATGTCTCTATTACAGGGTTCACACGGTGTAATCATTACGTACACACGCAGTTGCACATACACAATAATTATTTTCCTCACTTTCATGTGAATTCGGGACAGGTACCGTTTCTTTTTTCCTTTGTGTTCATAGTAGGTGATTAATAAGCACTTGCTGAATGAATGAATGTCTAACAAACATAAGAGACAACAGTCACTGAGGCAAGAGTCAAGAAGTGACAGAGTGGAATGCTGCTGAAGCCGGAGGAGCACAGGGAGTGCTCAGAGGTTCTCTGAGACAATATTTTCTTTTTTTATACCAAGACAAAATGCTAACTGCAACCTAGCACTGGCAACAATGATACAAGGAGCCCACATCAGAGCCATTCACACGCCACGCTCTCTCCTCCTCTCCAGAACACGGCATTTACTATGATTTCCCTGGCCCCACACCTTCTTCCTCATTTCACCCAGTGTCAATGTCACTTGCTATCTGAAGCCTTTCCTGACCACTGAGACCAGGTTGGGCAATCATCTTCTATGCATCTAGGGAGTCCTCGACACTGAGTGGCACCTGGAACTTGAGCCAGTATCCCCACCGCTTGTTTATATGTTGTCTGCCCCCAAAGACAGTGACAGCCCTGAGGGCTGGAATTATGGCTACTTACTCTGATAACCACCAGGACCCATAACAGGGCCTGTGCTTGTTAAAATAATTAATTAATTGGTGAACAAATGTACCCATCCTCGTGAAAAAATGGGAGCCTCTTCTCTTAATTTACCTGCTCATTAATACTGGTATTCAATACTTATATGGATAGTCAGAGTAGCAACTAATCCATGTAGTATTAGCAAATTGCTCATATGCATATTTTTTCTAGAGGAATATATGATCTCGTTATTATCTCCATGTTGACTATCAATTGTCAATAAGTACATACTAAACACTTAGTATGTGCCCAGGGAAATGTTTCGGGAGCCAAAAGAATAAATCGTGCATGGTTCTTGCCCTACTGGGGTTCTCCTGACAATTGCAGTTGCTATGTGTACATTTTATCAAGCACTTCCCTCCCCTCCCCTGAAACATGTTCAATGAACGTAGGAATTTTTGTACCTTACTGCATCTACAGCAGTGCTTGGCATATAGTAGGTACCAAATAAATATTTACTGAATTAGTACTAGAGGCAGTAATCATTGTAGGCTCTGACAAAAGGATAGCACGATAATAGATGGATTTTAGGATGACTGTTTTGATGTTACCCAAAAACGGATTGAGGGAAAGAAATTTGGGGGAAATTGTTTAGCCCAGGATTTCCTTCCTTCTATCTTCTGTAGGTCACTTCTCTTTCCAGCGTTGTGATGTGAACTCATGGAGTGACAGCTATTCCAATGTAAGCCTAACACAAAAACATTTACAAACGAAAAGCATTGCTAAGAAATGTCAGGTGATATATGAGGTACGTTTACAAAACAATGAAATTTTTTAAAGAAGTAAACATATCAGGATTTTTTAATATAATTGGGCATATTTCCCCATGCAGGAAATCTCCCTTGGTGATTAAGTACTTACTCTGATGAGGCAGGCATTGTTAAAAATACTTCACTAACTCCACACTCTGCATTTGGGCTATCTTTATTAGAATAGCCTTACGATACTAATTCTGAGATCTGGGGACGTCAGGCTTGGTTTTAAGAAATAGATAAAAACCACTGGGAGCCTTGGCACCTGCTGCTGCAACTGGGTAGACAGATGTTGGCAAGGGAAAGCCCCCAAGGGAAGGACTCCAGATCCATCATCATTTTACCGTATAACCCTGCTTTGTTTTGGGGTCATTTTATGAACTGGTCATGCTTCTTAACTTCTTTAGCATTTTAAGTGTCTAACGTATTTGGCTTCTGATGTTTACCTTTAATTAAGATACTCATTTCTGTACCCACATAAAATGTGTTCTTCCCCTAACGCATTTGCACCCTGAGAGTCAATTATCTGAAAGCACAGCTTTCTAGCTGCAGCCTGTGGCCACATGGCCCTCTCCAGACATTCCCCTTGTGCTTCCACAGGCCAGAAAAGGAGGCCAAGCTCATTATTTGTTGTGTGGGTACACTTCATGGCGTCCAGACATACATAACCTTTGCCATGTTCTATTTCCTTTTCTTTTCACCTCGACTCCCTTTTATTAGTAGAAGTTGATTATGCCAACAAGGTAATGAAAATAAAGATCAGGTCTTCCTGTTTGCGTCATAAAAATATTTAAAAACATCTCAGTGCAATTCATCACAAACCATAGAATTCTGAGTCTTGGAGTTCTACCAGCCATCAGGCTGCTCCAATGCCACGCAACGCATAAACCTTACATTGTTCCCAGCCTCCACTCCGAGCTCCCCGCCTGAATTTATCTTGCGCTCTGCTTCTCAACTTTTTGACATCTTCCTGATCTGCATCCATGCCTTGTTATCTTACTTGTGGCCTCTCCTGGAAGTTACGCTTGGAACTAAAGCGTAACTCCACTTCGCTAGCTTTTGCATGCTTCGTCCCACCTCAGACATGATTCTCAGTGGCTATACTTCTCTCAACTACTTAATCTCACGTGGCCACTGAGATATTCTATCTTAGCTTAGGTGGTTATTAGCTCTCCCACCAAGTTCATCCTGTCCCCGACAGGACGGCCCAGAATCTCGGCACTGGAAGTGACCCTATAGGTCACTAAGAGCCGAATTTATCCACCAATGTAAGTGTATTAATTGGATTTTTCTTTTACCAAAGTTCCATCTGAAATCCTAATAATATTAGCATGGACTCTGAATAACCCTGACTTACAGAACCTAGGCAGATGTGTGGCTGTGGCAAGCAAGACCATGGGTGGTAATGTTTACACTTGCTTACAAGGCAGCCTGGGAATGGAAATGGAAAACATGACTCTTCAAACTGATGTAAATACGGAAATTACACAGGCAGGGGCTCACAACTCCACAGAACAAAGACACAGCAGTAGCTAAGTGTAAGAAATATTGCTTCTAATGCTTTCGAAGTTGGCTCCGAAACAATGAGAACTTTCAGCAGATCATCCTGGGGAGCAGCTAGAGCCTTCACAATGGCAATGCATCTGCAAGAAGCCAGCGGCTGTTGGCCTGTGTTCTTTATTTTTCCTCTTTTCCTTTCTCCTCACTTTGCTTCTTCCAAACTTTCTAACTCTTTGGCCTGCCTTCACCTTTGTGCAAGGACTGGCAGTCACTTACCATGCCCTTTAGTGTCAGATCTGCTAAGGGAGACCGGTTGCCATGGAAATCCGGCCAAACATGTAAATCAACAGTGAGGAAACCCACAGGCTGAGCCTTCTTAATCAGATCCAGGTGACTGTTCAAATATGCATATACACTCTGGCATCTGGAAGAGAAGTGAATTTTGTTTTTAAAAGGGGAGTAGGGTCAGGGAGCAAATTGTTCTGCAGAAAGAAACCATTTGTACTTCCACAGCAGATCCCGAAAAGAAGCAGAATCCCAAAAGCGTCAGCAAAGAAACTACCCAAACCCATAGAAACCAGCATGCGATGCTCTTCAAATCATTGTGCTATCACCTAATATACATGGCATGTCCTAGCAGAAAATGAAAAGGTTTGGAATCAGAAGACCAGATCCAGGAACGGCTCTACCCCTAGTAGGTGTGTAACCACGAACAAGTTATTCAAACTTTTGAACCACTTTTTTTGCATCTGTAAAACCAGATACATATTCCTGTCCAACTTACCTCATACGGTTATTGCGAAGATCAAAGGAGATTATGTATGTGAAGATACACTGTTCTGTAAACTGTACAATACTGTACATATGTGAAAGATTTTTTAAAATCAGTATCCGTAATTATAATGATAATGATGAGATGACGAATGGAGACATATTTAAGTTCCCACACTGAGGATAGGCATTTGCTAAGGGAAGTGAGAGAATGGAGTGAATGCTGTTAGGATCAGGAATCAGAAGACTTGATTTCTAACCTTAACCCACCAAATGACATTGTGTTACTTCTTTCTCCTTTTTCAAAGCCTCAGTTTCTTCATGTATAGAATGAGGGAATCTGACTATCTCTCTCAGTCTTTACATGCTCAGGTGAGAGGGAGAAAGAGATGGAGATGATGGGCTTGGGAGTCAAGGCAGTCCTGCGTTCAGATCTCGGTTCTACCTGTCCCAACTGGGTAACGTGGGCCAGTGCCTTAACCTTCCTGAACTTCAGTTTCCCCATACATTAAAATGGGTATAACAATACCTACCTCACAGAATTAAATTTCACTATGTGTCACAAAGATTAAAGTTGGTTTACTTTCCCTCTTTAAAGGTGCTTCCTTCTCGAAGTCCTGAACCAACAATTCTGAAGAAAGTGGGTTTATCAGAGGTTGGCATCCATGCCACTTCCCACTGGTGTCCTAGGAATGATAGCTTTAATGGTTAAAAACATGGCTTGAATAATAGCAGGGGAAAAAAAAGGTAATCAATGCCCAAGGGAGGTTAATATCTAACATACCTAAGATGATATTTATTATGTGCATTTTCAAAATGTTTTAGGAGATACAGCTCAGAGATTTCGAGCTCCAGTTTTGTGACACTAAGCATGCTCATGGACCCCATGAACTTCCTGAAAGTTTTCTAAATTAGAAACGACTAGAGCAATGGTTTTCAAACTCTTCATCAAATAAAAATTTTATGTGGAACTCCAATATAGAAAAGATAGAAAAGCAAAACTGCTCTATATACGAGCACGAAGGAGTGTGAGTGTGAGAATGCGTGTGTGTGTGTGTGATGTATGGTGGGTGGAAGCAAGGCAGGCGATCTTTTTGCTGTGACACCTCATTTCCATCAGCAAAAATCTACCTTAGAGCACATTAGGAGGTCGACGATGTGGTCGGGCAAAGGCTCACCAACCACATAGTCACCCACGGCGGCTCCCTGAGTGAGCCCCAGGCCTTCGCCAGGTAAGGTAAGCACTGCTAACATCCCTTTACAGAGCGGATGCACGAGGAGAAGACACGTGGCCGAGTCCAAATGAAAACGCTTCTCTGTGTGATCGTGAAGCCCTGTGTTTTCTGTATTTCGGGGCAGAAATGATTAGTCAAAGCCCCACATTCAAACTCTGTTTTAGCATGATTCTACGATAGTTTTGGGAAAGGGTCCTCCATGGCCTCCATGGAAGGTAGGGCCAGAACTATCTATCTGGGTAGAATCTGATCACATCCTGGTTTTCTATTTCCCAGCTCTCTCTGCTCCTGGTCCAGCAGAAACCACATTGACAACAAAAGCCAAGAGAACATCCTTTCTAGCCAGAAGTCAAGAGTCTGCACTAATTCTAGCAATATTCCTCTTCAGAATAGCATCACTGCACTTAAAGCAAAGGGATTTTTTTTTTTTTTTTTTTTTTTTTTGAAGAATTGCATGTCTATAAATCTTTTCATTTGACTCTCATGGAATCTCAGAGCAGGGCATTTGGTTTCAGACATCTGGGTCAATAAGAACCTATAGGCCTAATTACTATTGATTCGTCATTGTCTCATTTACTGTGGGTCTTTGCAAACAGTGAGATTCATTTAGCCTCTACATATATGGTCACTCATGCACTAATGAGATCCCTGGGGGACAGGGCATATGCTTACCCCTTTGACTCCTAACCTCCTCGCAGCTGTATGTTTATTCTTTGAATGCAGCCATTCTCCTGCACGTTTTTTCAATTATACCTTACCATGTGTGCTATCTGAGTGTATCATTCAAAATGAAGTGCACTTGGAAAACATTAAAATAACGAATGCACATCATTATTCACATAATTTTAACCTTGCATGATGCCTTTTTTGGTTCTGACTTTGATTCATTTTGTATGTTTTATCAATTCCTTCTCAAATGGCGGTCTGCCCTCTTCCAGCTCAGGAATCACATATTAACTGTTCCAAGTAGATCATTCTCCCTCCCTCTCATGAACTCCAGGCTCATATATCCTGTCTCACAGGCAGAAATTCTTGCTGTCCTACTCCCATGGAGTATAGTGAAGAAAATATAGTTTGAACAATCACAAAGTGACTTCACCACGTCCTAGTTGGGTGACCAGGTACACTAAACTTCTCCAAACCTACTTCACTCTTTTGCAAATCAGAGCTAATACTTTTGCCTTATAGGTTCCTAGTAAGATTAAATATAGAGTCCTGAGCACTGTAAAATGACAGATGATCGATAAATAGTTCCCTCTCCTTTCCCATCACAGGAAATTAATTTCCAGCTTTAAAAAAATTCGAGAGTCAGGGAAGTTTTTTTCCAGACTTTATTGCTTACAATCTTGAATACAGACAGTTCCCTGGAATCTCTACTCTCCGCTCCCTCTCCATAAATCATTTAATTCTATGGATTCATAGGCTGCACAGAAGTATGGTGACCATACTTTCAAACCAAAAATCAGAATACATGGTCTAACAGAAGACAGTTGCACACTTTCCAAGAATAAGAAAGTCTTGGAAAAGAAGCTTCCACACTGTTTGTCTCCAGGTCCTCACTTCTTGACCCACAGCAATATGTATTCTGCCTGCCCCATTCTACTGAAACGGGTCCCACTGTGAGGAATGGTACTCTCTTTATTGCTAACTCCAGTGGACCACTTTCTGCCTTTATTTTACTTGAATTCTCTTCCACATTTTGCATCCCTTGGCTGCTTCTTACTCATTTGTTCTCTTGCCCTTGGTTCCAGGACACTATACTCTTTTGGTTTTCCTACTTCCTCTCTAGTTGATTCTCCTTCTTTGCTTGTTCCTTAAATATGTGAAGTCTCACAGAGATCTATTCTTATTCCTCTTCTCACTCTTTATATACCCTTGGGTTATCTCATCCTCCTCTCATGGCTCCAGTTACCATGTAGGGCTAAGGACTCCCAAATATATACACTTCTCTCCTGCTCATTTCTCTCTCGTGAGTTCCGGGTCAAACATCCAACCATCCACCAAGTGCTCTCTCTTGGCCGTCCAAAGAGACCTCAACAAAAATGTGTAATACAGCACACATCATCTTGTCTGGTATACTCACTCCTTCTTCTGTGTTCCTTGGGTTAATCAAAGCCAAGCTCATGTAAACCCTTGCTCAAGCAACCGTTTGGGGTGTCGAGTCAGAGGGAGTATCATTTTTGACTCCTCTCTCTCCCCTTCAGCTCCCAAATTTATTTTTTTTTACCAGGACCTTTCAATTTATCACCTTAAATATTCCTCTCCCCAGCAGACCTTTCTCCAGCTCAACCGTTTCTACTTTTTCAGGCCACCTTCAAATGCCTGGATTAGACCTTAGGCCTCCTCACTTATCTCCCCTACTGAAATCTTGCCCCCTCCAACTAGGTTTTCTGCACTCCTTCCTGGGTGATTCTTCTAAAACGCAGTTCTGAGTATGATTCCCACCCCTGCCTAAGCCCTTCAGTGGTTCCTCCCTATTGTCCTCAAGAGAACGCACAACCTTCCTTGCCTGGCATAAGATGTTCCCCATTATCTAGCTCTCCCTACACTGCACTGTATTACATACATGTCATCCATTCCTCCTCACTCCTGCCCCCTGAACACACCACGCTATAACCACACTACACTACCTTTACTTTTCGTAATACGCCTGAATGTTTGCCTATTCTGCTCCCTCTTGCCCAGAATTCTCTTCCTTGCCTTCTTTACCTGCCTCTGTCAATCATCGTTCCAAACTCATCTTTGATACCATCTCGTGGAGGCCATTCTTGGATTGATGCTCCTTTCACTGCGCATGCCCACATAGTAATCTACGCTGAGCACAACTGCCTCAGATCTCTTCCTCCCTCTCCAACCCCAGCTTTACAAGTGGAAAGGAGTGATCCTGACATCTGTAAGCACCTTCAAGAGTGGGTGATCATCTATGCTGGGGTTTTGACAGTAAAATCCACGCTCTCTGGTTTGGGAATAAAGCAATGTTCTGCAGTAGAACTGATTACATTATTTCCCTGCTTAGAACCCCGCAATGGCGAACCAGTGTCCATTGGACAAAATCAGTTCCTTTCTTTGGCATATAAGGTCCTAGTTGATCCAGGCCTTGCGCTCGTCTGCAGCCTCACCGTGCCCGCTGTGGTCTATGGCCTAATATCAGCTCCTCAGCTTTCTCTTCAAGGCTTTCACATATGTCAGTCCCTTAGCCTGCAGTGTTTTTCCCTTCTGCTCTTCACGTGATTAGCTCTTTTTCATCCCTCAGATCTAAACTGTCCCTTCATTAGCCAGGGCTTCCCTGACCACCTTACCTAAATGGGGTTTCCTTGACATTCTATCATTGCACTCTGTTTCTTTCATATCACGCATGGTCACTGTAGAATTATTTACTTGTTCATTTACTTGTTAACTGCCTATGGCCTCCTTTGACTGTAAGCTACATGAAGGCAGAGCATCACCAGTATACATTCAGAATTTGGCAGAGAACTTGTCATGTAGCACCACTCAAGAGTATAATCGAATGGATGGATGATACTTCCTCCACTGCAGGACAATTAACTCTTCATTTTACCAGTATCCACCTGTGGACTCTGAACTCCTTCTGGGAACGAGCCACATCTTATTCATTCTACCAGGTGCTCAACACATAGTTACTGAAATGTAAAATGAATAAATATGGATCTAATATAGGATATTAGAACTGGAATTTCTGGGCTGTTGATACCTCTATATCTCATTGTATATAGAGGCTTCCAAAGGGTGGATCTCGGAAGTCATATGTACACTACATTCCAGGTACACCTCAGACGGGGGCAGGGAAAAGGAACAAATATCTTGGATACCCTCCCCCGAATGTGTCAGGCACTGAGAATTTATTTCCTAAGTCAGCATAGCCCTCAGTTTTCCTGAGAGGACCCTGATGCCCTGAGCACTTTCTTATCCTTGCATGCAAAACAGAAGCCAAAGAATGGCATTATAATATCTGGCTTATTTCTGTTTAACAAGCATTTCTATCCAAGAGCCATCAAGAATGTACTGATTATCCTGGCATAGCCTAGGGGATGAGCGGTGTTAATATCTTCACCCTGGTTCTATGAATGCCCTAACTCAGGGAGCCTACTACGTATAGACTTGGCTGTTAGACTGACGGCCCCCGTTGTCAGATGAAGGACCGAGGTTGAAGAAGACATAAAGGCCCAGGGAGCAATCTGAGAGCACGAGAGCAGAATGCAAAGTGAGAACAATTGTTAGAAGTAGTCTGAGAGATCCCTATAATATTCATTTCTTCCTCTAGAATCAAATGAGATAACATACACAAAATTATCACTAAGTACAGTGCCAGGGACAATAAAAATTCTTAATAAACGTTCTTGTCCTTTTGTTCCCTTTCCTTGCTCCCTGGGGATTTACACAGCCCCTAACAGGGAGATTTGGCATATAGGGGACCAGCACATTTTAAGAAATTGATCCTCAGAGGGATTATGAGAATCACAGAAGCAAAAGAAAGTCTGAGGAACACATCAGACCAAGAAAAACTGATCATCCTCAAAGGAATAACTGAAAAATCCAGGGAAAGCGGAAGAAAAGAAAGACAGTGTGAAAGAATTTGAATGAGGAGAACTTCATGCTGATAATCTTAACGGACCTGGACCCAACAGAATCACACGCGAAATGACAACTGCTTGCCGTGACCTCCGTGAAAGTAACTTAGAACAGGCTGGGCTTCTCTGTTTACATTCTTCCCCTCCAGAGGACTTTGAGCTCACTGAGATCAGGGGCCATATCTTCCATTCTGTCCCTCTACCCCCACCAATGATATAGTTTACTATCCACAGAGTAGCCAAATTAATCCTTTTAAGAGGTAAATCTGATCACGTCTTTCCCCTGCTCAAAAACTGAAAACTAGAACAAAATCCAGTGTCCTTACAGTTACCTACAATAGCTCACGTGGTGTGGCCCTTGGCTAACTTTCAACCCTCCCCTGTCCCCTGCCATCTCCCACTTTGTTCTAGCCATAATGGTCTCTACAATGTCCCCGGAGCTGCACAAGGTGTTGGGCCTTGCTGTTCCTTCAGACTGGAGGGTCTGAAGATCCCCATATGACCAGGACTTGTTCCCACTCTTTACTCAGAGTCCTGCGCAAGTGTCACCTCATCAACGAGGGCTTGCCTGTCTGAAATGGTTCCCACCCATCACCCCAAAGCCCCTCATTCTGTCTCATTCTTTGGAATGCTTATCAACCCCTGGTGTGTACATGTGTTCTCTCCACTAACTCCTACTGCCACGTACAAATAAGCACATATACATACACGCACATGTGTGTGTGTAATTTCCATGAAAACAGGGACTTATTTTCCACCGTTGTTTACTCTTGTATCATAAATGCCTGTAAGACACTCATCAGACAGTCAGAGGAATGGACTTTAAACTTGGCTCTGCTGACAACCTGGAATTCAGTACTTAAACAGATTATGCCAACATCTTCCCACCAAACCCTGCCATCACCAGAACCTCATCCTGAGCCATTGGTAGTCAAGGTTTTATAAGAGAATAAGACAATAATTAGTGTAGAGGAATAGAGCCAAAGTTCCGATCAATGTTAAGGTGATCTCTGGCTAAGCAGTGAAATATCTGGCTGTTGGCCGCATAAAGAGAGAGACTGTGGTGCCAGTTACATGCATGGGCACATCTAGTTAGTGTTTACTTAATTTATAAGCTCACAAGACAGTTCTCTTCAGTGATGTCTTGTCTAAAAGGATCAGGGTAAATCAAGGGTATAAAATACTAAATCTGTTTATCAACACTCGTTTCTACAGTTTCAACTAGGATTTGCTGAGGTTAAGCCCGAAGACAGGGGTGGCCTGCACTGCTATTTGCAGAGCCCCGAGTCACACCCTAACAGGCATATGGTTTCTGACTCCATGGGATGTGTTGTCCTTTCCAAATAGCCAGCTTCACCGTAGTAATAGTGATGTCTGCTTCCTCCTGAGACCCAAAGCACAACGGGTCCCATAGTCCTCGGACAGTCTACTCATAGATGTGAGAAGACAGAGAAGCACGGTCCTTTGCAAGACAATAGAAGGAAAGTGAAAAGGAAAGAGAACCAACATTTATTGAATACATGCTAAATATATGAGTCGGAGATAAAGTTTGAGAATCCTCAAAATAGAGAAAGAAATGAAAGCCAAGGGTGTAGATTGGATCACCTTGGGAAGAGAAAGCAAAGAGAGAAGAGGGAACCTAGCTGTGATGGACTTCGATGGTACGGTCAAGAAAAGACCCTGGACTTGAAAAAGAGATCAAAAGGGAGGAGGATTCTGAGACACAGGAAAACAAAACAAAACAAAAAACTGGGAGAGAGTGACATTCCAGAAAGGAAGCCAAGAAAAGTGAGTGTCATAGAGGAGAGGAAGAAGGCGTCGTTGGTGCCACGCGCTGCTGAGCGCTCAAGGAAGGGGGCTGGGCCACGTCCTGAGTAAGGACTTATCAAACAGAGGTCGCCGAGGTCCTTCACGTTAAATGTTTCAGGCGCTGATGGTGACAGAATTCAAACTGGAGTGGGCCAGGGAGGAGTACAAAGTGAGGAACTAGAGACCAAGAGTGCAAGCAGTGCTCTGGTGACACAGCTCTGAAGAGGAGAAACACAGGGACGTAGCTGGGAGGCAGCAAGGCAGAAGCCAGCTGGCACTCGCAAAGCGTTGGGATTGAAACCCAGTTCTGACTCCAAGATGGAATTCTATAAATGGCTGTTATATGCTGCTGTTTCTCGGAGTTTGCATGTTAATCCATAAACCCTTCTTTCCTATTTTCAGTAAAAACTACTCACATGAGGTTCATCTATAGAAGAAAGTTCTGGAAATTTTGAGTATTTCCTTGCAAAGTCTAACTATCCCTCAGGTTTGTGTTGAGCTTTAAGATCTTCAGACTGGCACTTTCATGATCTACTTTCATCCAATCACACCTATAAAATGAGTTAAGCAGGGTGGTATTATTGAGATTTTATGAGTGAAGAAACTGAGTCACCAACACATTTATGGCAGAACTGACACAAGAATGCAAGGCCCCTAATTCCCAGTCCAGTGTTGTTGCTGCTCTACCACACGCTCCAAATCTGCTGCTTAACCCTAGAACAACCACTGCCGAAACTCCCTCCTCTTTTATAATCATCAGTAATAGTAGCAGAAGAAGTAGTAGTTATTGTCATAGCACACTTAACAAAGTCTTGCCAAATACATTCCCTTCCTAAAGTCAAAAGGAGTTCTTAGAGGTATCCAAGGCTGCTTCGCTCTTAACTCTTCTCCCATATCCTGATGAGGACCCTGAGTTTCACATAACGATGCATGTTGGAGCTGGGTATAAATCTAGATCTGACTCCAAATTCAGTGCTCTTGGCTTTGGGATAGCGGCTTCTAAATGCTGGAGCCCTTCAAGAATCTGATGAGAGTTATGGCTTCTCCTAACAGAAATGCATGCATTATCATCAACAAAACCAGCATACGACTAAGGGGTTCACTGATCATCTGAAGTTAGGAACCCCTGTTTAGGTTATACGGTCTCTTAGCCAAATAAAGTGCTAGTTGATGAGGTTATGGCGGTGTGATCCCTCTCGGTGGTACTGGCATGGAAACTAGAGATTCCTAGAAGGGAAAGCTTGAGAAGCACTTCTCCTTGCCATGATCGGCCTTCCTTCCTACACCCGACGGCACACTGCTTCTGTTCTAATACAGTACACAGTTCACTCTGCTCTGCGCAGGTGTGCCTCCTCTACTGTAACGTAAGCCCATTGGTGGGATGGAAATGTCTAATATAAGGACCGACAATAACTGTCACTATTACTTCTGTCTCTACCACTATCATTTACTGAACACCTATCACAGCTTGACACTTAACTGTTACTCTGTGTCAGCCACGGTTCTAATTCATTTTATTTTTTTAACAACCTTAACGAAGTGCTAACTATTATCACTTCCCTTTACAGTGAGGCATAAGGCACAAAGAGGTTAGGAAACTGCCCAGGGTCACACAGCTACTAAGGGGTAAAGCTGAGAAACAGGCATTTTGGCTCCAGAGTCTATGATATTAAGCTCAACCTTAGACTGTCTCGCTTTATCCATCTACTAGTTACATGGGGTTTCTCTATTAATATTTATAAACTGTCTTGCTTTCTGAAAAAGCCCAGTTAAGCTTTATTACCATAAAAAGTTTAAAATAAATGGACTTCATTTTGAAATAATTTTAGATTTACAGAAAAGTTACAAAAATAATACAGACTTCCCTTATCCTCATTTAAGAAATTAGCATAAATACAGTATTATTAACAAATCTACATACGTCTTTGAATTTTGACAGTTTTCCCTCACTAATGTCCTTTTTCTGGTCCAGGATTTAATCGATAGTCATACACTGTTTTTGGTTGTAATAGCTCCTTAGACTCCTCCAAACTGGGACAGTTCAATGGTAATTCTTTAAGTTTCATAATCTCCTTTTGAAGCAAATTAGATAATCATTTTGTAGGCCATCCCTCAATTTGGGTTTGTCTGATGTTTCCTCATATTTACACTGAGGTTCTGTATTTTTGGAAAGAACATTACAGGCATGATGTTGTGTCCTCAGTGCATCATAAAAGACATACATGAGGTTGATATCTCTTACTGCCTGTCTTATTAGCTTTGATTGCTTGTAAGGGTAAGGTGTTGTCTGCCTTACATATTGTTCCACTGTGAAATTTTCATTTTCCCTTTTATATTACTAAGTATCTTGTAGTGAGATACTTTGGGACTACGCAAATATTCCGCTTTGCATTATATATTCACTCACTAATTTTAGCATTCACTGATGACCCTTGCTTGCAACAATTATTGCTGTGTGTTCGCCTAATGATGATTTTCTATTTCCATTATTTCTCCTACATGTATTAATTTTAAGTACATTGTCGTAACCGTGGACAGGAAGATCTGTCCTTTCTTTCCCATGTATTTATGTCTTTAATTATTTATTTACATCAGTGTGGCCTCATGGGGTTATTTTATACTATAATTATTTAGTCTGTTGATTAAATTGCCCCTGATTAGGCCACTGAGATTCTTAAAGCTTGCTCCTGAGTATTCCGCGTCTCCTTTCTGAGTACTTCCTTACTTTCTGCCATCACAAAATGTTCATGTATTTTCTCTGCCCTAGCCCTGGAATTGACCATTTTTCTGAGAAGTCCTGATGACTTTTATTGAAGAAAAGGAGAATGGCATTTAGAAACCAGGTGTGCACATTCCTACTAGGGTGTGATTGTTTCTAGGCCACCTCAGCAGAGAGAGCTAGGGAATATACGTATGTATACTCATAGACGAATATGAGTGAGAAACCCTATTTGTGAGAAACCTGGCTGTCATTACCACAATATGTTTATTTTGCTCAACTGTAATGTACACGTAAAGGATTTTCAGAATAGCTAACCATACATCTCGGAAAAACAGATTTGGAAATCAGATTATGATATTCGTGTACAGTTATGCTACCTTTAGCCATACAGCATACTGTCAAAATATTCTTTCACCAAGTTACTACTTAGGTTAGTTATTTTCTTTCCCAAACCCCCTTTAGTGTAGTTATGTTGTGCATTATTAATACAGTAGGTTCAGTTTTTACTGTTTGTATTTCATTTTTGCCCACCCCCACTACATACATATATCCTGGTATCCACCCACCTACCTACCTTCTATCTATTTTCAGGGGGACATGAAACATTACCATGGTTCTAAGAGTTAGAGTCACATAAAAACATGTACTCAGAAAAGCGTCATTCCCCCCACTACCCTGCCCCATTCCCCCATTCTTTCCATCCCATTCCTACCTACCCCCTATAGGTAACCAATCTGTTTCCGGTTTAACCTTCCTATATGTCTTTTGCATAAAATGAGTAAATATACATCTATTTTCTTATATCACCTTCTGTTTACACGAGAGGGAACACACTGTCAACATGTCCTTTGTACTCCACTTTCACCACTTAAGGATATATCCTGGAAATCACTCCATATCAGTTATTACCCTCAGTTTTACAGATGAAGAGACAGGCTTAAAGAGGTCAAATAACTTGCTCAAGGTCACACACTAAGTAAGGAGGAAAGCCAGATTTGAACCCAAGAAATGTTGACTCCAAAAGTCCATGTTCCTTCTACTACATCAGAGTTTCTCATCCACAGTTCCTGGCATATTTTGGGGGGATCTCTAAGTTCTTTGATTTCTCTTAGATCATTTAAAAAATTAATACCTGTATGTTCTAGATCATCTGGATGACTGCCTTATAACCAAGCACTGCCAGGCATTTCATTGCCCGTAGGCTCTGAAAATCACACAGCAGCCTAAAGTGAAAACCCTCAAAACCGTGAGGCGTGGAAAGCGGTAGGAGACGGGGTACCTACCGGGCTGTGGCCCTGGCTTGTAGTTCGGAGAAGGCAGCATGGCCCTGTACCATGTGGTCTATCTGAAAAACAAGAGACATGGGTCAGTTTTATAGTTTCTCTAATCTATGTGGAAGCTGGAAAAAATACAGTAAAATGTGTTTCTTTCAACTCTTTGTCCACACAGGATCTAAGAATGGTAAAATGCTAACTCAGCGAGAGTGTCTCAGCTCTTTCAGAAACCTAGCTTTGCCTAACCTAGCGCTGGCCTCCTGGATTTACAAAACAAAGACATTTAAAGAGAAGAGTACCAGGAAATGAAACTCCCAAGATTGAACTGGTAGCAGCAGGTAGTATCAGGTCCAAGAATGAGCGAGGAGAGGAGTCAGAAGGAGGGGTAACTCCAGGTAAATGGTGGGGGACCTGGGTGTTAAGTATGAATCTCTGATTCGTACCATTTCCACCTCTTGATCCAGGCTGTCACCCCAGGGCAATGTCAGACCTTGTATTACTCACTCTATCTTACTAATGGAGAAGTTCAATGCAAGAGGCTACGAGGAGGGAGTCTCAGTTAAAAAAAAAAAAAAGGTTGTCCCAAAGCTATCAAGAGAACGTCCACTGATTGAAAAGGTAACACATGAGAAACTGGGACACAGTTCTCCAAGGACAGAAATGTCTGCATTCTGGGGACAACCATCTTCTTCTCATTTGAAATCCCATGTTGAAGATTTTATTCCTTAATGCGCTTGGTAGGTCTGAACAAAATATTATGTAATGTGCTAATGTGCATCAGGAAGAGAAATGCTCCCCACGCTGTTACACTGCTTGGTAGAACACACCCAACACTATGTTTCGGTTCCTGAACATAATCTCTGTATTTTCTCAATGTTTACATGAATCTCCAGGACGCTACAACAACCATTCTGACAGATTTATTTTCAGTCAAACGATGAACCACGTGGCTATTTTGGCCTTATGGAGACAGTCTCTCCAAGCATGTTTCCTGAGAGCTGGGGCTGTCTAAGGAGGAAGAGAATTTGTTCTGGAGGCACAGTGGCTGGGTTTGCATCCTGCTCTGATACTAACTGTGTGACTTTGTGAAAGTCGCTTAACTGCTCTGAGCTTCAATAACTTCCTTTCCCCTCCCCCAGCCTCCTTTTAAAACAGGATTGCTAGGATGTAGAGAGTATCTACCCTAAAGCCAACAATAGTATAAATACTATCACCTACAAGTTATTGACTTATTTACTATACATTAATAGAAAGCTACTCATTTTACACACATTATGTCATTTATTTCTATGATGGTGCTATGAAAAAGATACCACTGTCCACTATGAAATTGAGAAAACTGGGCATAAAAGAGATAAAAAATCTTGCCTAGGGTCACAGGGGAGTAAGTGACAGATCTAGGTCTCTCTGTATCTGAAGTCCTTGTTTTTAACTACTAAGCCACACTGTCTATTAAACTTCCAGGTGTAATATCATTTGTTGAATTCCATTTGTATGCTTCTGCATAACGTTTCAAAATTATATCAAAGCAATTGGTCACTTCAATGGGAAAAACAAAAAACATGCAGGTTTTGAGTATTTATTTCCTACAGGTTCAGCTTTGGGGTACTACAACGAGACACATTCTGGACCTTACAGAGTTTGTATCAGCAAAGCATTTCTTGATTTGATGCTAATTTCTGTGGGAAGCACTTTCAGAGTTCAAAGAAGGGAGATTTAAATGAGTTTCCAGGAGGAAGCACAGAACCTAGCACGTGTGGTACACGCATGGATGCACTTATTTACTGCATGCCTATTGCATTGGCTACTGTGCCTAGCCTCCAGGAATACAGTGGCAAATAAGAAATACAATACATACAATGCATAGTAGCATGAAGTAAGGGATCAATAACTTGGCAATCAGTATATAATTAGGGTAGGTGAGGCTTTAGCTGAGAGTCCAAGAACAGGCAGAGATTGGAGGAGTAAAGGGCTGAAGACAAGGCACGCCAGAGAGGAGGCAGTGAAGAGCAGAGACATGAAGAAGGAGAGACACATACGATCATGGACGTAAGGAGACGAGTCAAGCCCCACGCTTGGCATGTCAGATGCTCAATAAATACCTGTTGAATCAACGTGGGATGCACAAGCCATAACGGAGGCACACCTCGTGCTCACACAGGACCATGGACTTCTTGGCAGCATTTACCACACACTTTACATTTGTGTGGGTCACAATTTGGTCCCAGGGTAATTAATATGTGTGTTAAAGAATAAATGAAGTGGTAGAAATATTGGATGAACGAGAAAGGTTAGGCAGACAATGGATCTTGAAAAATCAGGTAAATGTTTATAGTTTTATCGGATTAGAGACCACAGGAAATTATTTTGACCTGGGGAGGAAAATGAGGCGGAGTCCAGGAAAATTAGTCTGGTAGGGCAGGCAGGAGAGGGAGATGAGCAGGCAGAGAGCAGGAAAGGCAGACACTCTCAGAGGCTGATAGTGGGAGCACAAGGCACAAATTCTCCCTGTCCTTGCTCTGTTGTGGCATGTGTCAAGCTCTTTTACAATTGTTAGTTTACATGTCAGTCTTTTACTTTACACTCTAAGCTCTTTTAATGAAGACCTTCATTATTTCCCACCCCTCAGTGCCAACAACAATGCCCCCCACATGTGAATGCATGAATAAGACACATTTTAAAAAATATATGACACATTTAGTGACTAACCAGTTACAGAATATAAGAAATTCAGAGGCACGGGTGATACTGAATTTTTAAGTCTAAGAGAAGGAAATGTGGCCATATTAATCATGTCTTTTTAATTTTCTGTATTTCTGATGCTTTGCTATCTGGGGCTTTATTAACCTTGGAGAGACTACCTGCCCCTCCCAGGGCTAGCCCATTCCTAGAGATAGTAAAGGACTCCACTCACCTGTGAGCATGCTTTTTATGCAAACTAACTAGTCCAGAGCCCACCTCTTTACCACCTCCTCTATATGCCACTATCTCCCTGCTCTAATCATCCCAAGGCCAGGTACCAGACAAGTAGAGACAACTGTGGTGCTTCCCACCTGGTCCCACGTGGTATGGCAGGCTCCCTCCTCTTAAGAACTGTAACAAACTATCCTTTCAATGACAACCATCTCCTGATCTGTTCGCCTCATCAGACCTCAATAATAATAAAATCTACATTTTAAAACAGGGGCTTAGTGGAAAAAAACATGGGCTTTGGAAACAGGCAGGCATAGGTTCCAATTGGTGGTCTATATTTCTATTCAGTGCTACCTAAGAAAAGCTACTTGACGTCTCAGAGCCTCAGCGCCTACGACTGTAAAATGGGATAATAAAATACGCTTTGCAGACAAGATTGTTGTGAAGGTGTAGTACATAGGTGGCTTTCAGTTCATAACACCTATTAGTCAAAAGAAGGGGGTACCATCAAAAGAGTAAAACTTGTTGAGAGAACAAGATTTCAAATGTCAGCTGCGTTTTGTTAGTTTGTTTTTGTTTTTCACAGCATCTGGTGGGAAAGGCCTACCTACCCTGGTGAGCAAAGAACAAGCCCATTTATCAAATAACTGAGCACTCATTTCCAAAGCCTGGAGTGCCTGTTCCTATGGTTGACCTCTCTATGCACGTTTTAGTCTCTAATGCAGTAAGCACAATATAGAACATAGTGTCCCATTAGTGGTTATTTGTTTTCCAATGGAATAACAAGTTTAAACCACAATGACTGTATTTGCCAAGTGGTTGCCTTAGAAATACATAGACAGTGCTAATCTACCTCTATGACTATTTTCTTGTTTCCCCCATCTTCTCAGATTTCAGCTCTGAGAGCAGGCAGCTGTAAGAGGAGGGAGAAAAGTCCACGAATCACTTGGATAGGTAGGAATATTGAGCTGAATAGTCAGATCTTCTTCAAGATGACTTGTAGGTCTAGATCAAGAGGGAAAGGCCATCTTATAATATATAACTTGGGCAGGATTTTCAGGCCTTCCATTATAAAGGTGGTATCTGTATTTGGAACATGGGCGAAAGACAGATGCAGTACAGTATAACACAGAAATAAAATTTAAAAATGGGTAGTATGAGGTGGCATCTGGCTCACAGATGTATTTTATTTGGGGAACATGTTTTTCAAAATGAGCCAATATTTTAAAATTTGGATATTTCACTTGAAATCCAGATTTTGGTTTCTTTTGAAGAACTGATAAACGGAAGACACTGGGCCACCCATTCCCCCACGGCAAGAGTCAGCTGGAGCTGAGTGGTGACCGATCCCTTGAGAAAGGCCTGCACCCTTCAATCTGTAAGAGGTACCGCTACTCCCTAGCACTTCCCAACAACAGACACTGGATTTCATCAATGTATCATCATGATTGCATGAATGTTTTACTAGTAGCAGAGCTCTATTTCTCTGTGCCCATCTCTGTCAAAGGAAGGACCATGGAATTCAGTGCTAGAGTAGTATGAACTAAAATAAACATTTCTCTGTGGAAGTAAAAACAAATTTTTTACTTGTCTAGTCTGTTTATTCAGTTATGCTGTCTGACTCCTTCAGGTATTTGAGTTTTTGACCCTTGATATGGCAGACAGAACACACACAAGGAATCCTGAGACCTGAGTTCAGTTCTGGCTCAGGGCTTGATCCTGGACAAGACCATTTCTAACCATCTCTCTAAAATGTTTAATAATTTAATATTACAAATAACCAACTGTTTGTAAAATTACACAAAGAACTACACTGCCTGAGCTATTAAAACTGTTGGCAGAGAGTTCACAGGACAAGAAAAACACATGAAGGCAAACTTAGAGTTTAAGAATTGTAAGTTCTATGACGATTTTGCTAAGACAAGGCTACCTGCTGCGTGGTGGGTTTTCTCTTTTAAAATCAGTTTTATGTATCAGTCTTGAGGCTGTTACCTTGCTTTGCAGATAAAGAAATCACTAGGCTCAGAGAAATGTTCCTCATTTGTCACGACTGCCTTTTTTCATTTGTATTTACCTGTAATGGCACTTTTCTCATCTAAGCTATTCCAACTCTTTACTTAACTAGTCTTCTTATCTCGAAGTGAAAACATTTTGCCTGATTTTCCCCAGCCTTAAAATTCTCGTGAACATCTAATGAAGGAAGAAAGTCCGATCTAGACAATTTCTTTTATGCTGCTGTAAAGGATTGTGGGCTTTCATAATGAACAATTCCTAAGAACAACAGACATTCCTGAAAGAAAATACAAACTTGTTTTTTACCACTTTAACTCTCGTTTTGCTTAGAACAACTTCACCTGCAAGTGGATAAATTCTGACTTAATGCAGGAGTAGTTTAGTCAGTCATGACTGAAAATGACTAGTTGGTAGCTCTGTATATTTTCACAGTTTGCTATGTAGTTCACTTATTCATGAAACAAATGTGCTATATGGCTACATTGTGTTAGGCATCATTCAAATAATTCAGGATACCAAGATAAACGCAAGTCACTGCTCTCACAAAGCTCTGCCTAGGAGTAGAAAATGGGCAAATATTCAAACACAGTCTGGATCAATAAGGTTCTTTATAGATTCAGTAAATGTTACTTGAACACCTGCTCTGCTCTAGTCATAGTAAGTAAGGGGATTCACTAATATTTAAGACAAACTGTCCACATGGAGATTACATTATACTGAAAGACAGAGACAGTCAACAAATACATATAATAATTAGAGATAGTGATTAATGATTTGAAGGAAATAGGTTACTGTAATAAGGACACTAACTTTAGACAGAGGGTTCAGGGAAGACCTGAGGGTGAAATTTAAGCTGAGACATAATGAAAAAAGGAAAAAGGAGAAAAAAAAAGAACCAATAATTTTCAAGGAAAGAGAATAACGAATGCAAAGATTCTGCAGTAGGGAAGAGCTTCAGATGGTCTAGGAATTGACAGGAGTCCAGTGAGACCAGACTGGAGTAAGAGAGTAGAAAAGTTGCGTAAAATGAGAACAGAGAGATAGGACGTGGGGCAAATCAAGCAAAGACTTTGGATTTTATTCCAAGTACAATGGGATGACCCAGATGGATTTCAATCAGGGGAGTAACCTAATCCTATTTGCTTTAAAAGAATCATTTAGAGGTCCACTTCTTATAATGGCTGAATAGTTCATATCATATCAATTCTCCCACAGATAACAATTATAAATACCAATCAAAATATATCAAATAATTATCTGAAGACACTGGGAAGTTACCAAAATCAGGTAGAAGCTGGAGTAGAGTAGACACGTAGAAGGAAAAAAAAAAATCACTATGTATCGTTTCCTGATTTTACAGATTTTTGCCTGAGGGCAGGCTCCAATCAGAGACATGCAAGGCAGCTAATACTGAGATAGAAATATACAGCCTTCCTGGACAAGAAATGAGAGGTCAAGCTCAAGGCAATTACAGCAGCAAGAAAGTAAAGGCTGGGGAGATCTCAGAAGGGAGAGAGCCATAGAAAGAGAGCTCAGCACTGTGTATATAAATGCTACCCCACTGTCTGGATGATCTCTGAATTACATTCTAAGTAGCCCAGCTAAGGATAAATGAACTCAGGAGAGATTTTAGTAGGTGCCCATCACAGGAGAGACAAAATCTGCAGTTTATGTTGAGCCAACTAAACTACCTGCTAAAACAAAAAAAGTCAATACTCTTCAGAGAAATAGCAATAATTCAGTGTCTTAGAATATATTAATCATAATGTTCAAAATATGACCCCATATTACTAGACATGGAGAAATAGAAAAATTAATCCATACTTAAGAGAAAGTCATTTAATGGACAATGACCCTGAGATGACACAGATATTAGAATTAGAAGACAAGAATTCTACAGCTGGTAGTTTAACAGTATTTAAGAATGTAAAGGATAATTTTCTCATAATTAATACACAGATAGAAAATAGCAAAGAAACAGAAACTATTAAAAATGGAAAATTCTTGTATTGGGTAAGGGGGGTGGGGGGTGGGGGGTGGGAGATGAGGGTAAGGGGGATCAAATATATGGTGATGGAAGGAGAACTGACTCTGGGTGATGAACACACAACGGGATTTATAGATGATGTAATACAGAATTGTACACCTGAAATCTATGTAATTTTACTAACAATTGTCACCTCAATAAATTTAATAAAAAGAAAAAAAAAAAAAGGAAAATTCTTGTATTGGTAAATATAGTATCTGAAATAAATATTTAGTGGATAGGCCTAGCAGCTAATTGGAGATGACACAAAGAAGAGTCAATAATCTTGAAAACAGACCAACAGAAAGAGTATCTAACTGAGAGCAAGAGGGAGAGGGAGAGCAAGAGTGAGAGAGAGAGGAAGAAAAGGAAAACAGAATTCCTTAGGGACCTGTGGACTAAAAGCCAAAGGTCTCAAATACGTGTACTTAGAGTCAAGTCACAGTACAAAGAATGAGAGCAAATGGGGGCAGAAAAAGATACTTAAATAAATAAATGCTGAAAATTTCCCCAATTTGGTGAAAGACAGCAATTTACAAATTCAAGAAGTTTAGCAAACCTGGGGGAAGAAGGTTTGAACACCACATCTGAATAATAAATAATAAAAAACCATAATAAAAACCAAAGATTAAGAGAAAACATTGAAAGCAGCCAGAGAAAAACAATACACTACACATAGGGAAAGAACAATACAAATGATGGTGACTTCTCATAAGAAACAGTAGTACTGGAATACAACATATTGGCATCTTTAAGTGCTGAAGGGGAAAAAATAACTGTCAAGAATTGTAAATTGAGAAACATATCTTTCAAGATAGAAGGTAAAATAAAGTCATTAGAAATATAAAAACTAAGATAATTTTTTTTGATAGCAGATCTGCAAGAAATAAAGAAATTCTAAAGGAGTTTCTTCAGGCTGAAGAGAAATACCAAACGGATACTTAAATTTTCAGAAAGAAATTAAAAATAATGGAAATTGTAAATATGTAGGTAAATACAAATATTAACGTTATGTTTTGTTTCTCGGAATTTCTTTCAAATATGTGTGACTGTTTCTAATGGGCTGAATTGTGTCCTCCTAAAATGCAGATGTTGAAGCCCCCATCTCCAGTGTGACTGTATTTGGTGATAGGGGCTTTACAGAGGTAATTAGGTTACCCGAGATCATAAGGGTAGGGCCCTCGTCTCACAGAATTGGTGTCCTTGTAAGAAGAGGAAGGGATACCAGATCTCTCTCTTTACACACATGCACCTGGAAGAAGCCATGTGAGGCCACAGTGAAAAGGTGGTCATCTATAAGCCAGGAAAAGAGCTTTCTGTTGTGTAAGACACTCAGTCTACGATATTTTGCTATGGCAGCCTGAGGAGACTAACACACTGTTTAAAGCAAACAATATAATTACTGTACTGTTGGGTGTACAGCATATGTATATATCACACATGACAATTACAGCATAAAGAGTTGGGGGTGGTAAATAGAACTAAACTGTAGAGTTGAATGCTTCTTATGTCTTACAGGAAGATTAACAATATGCACTCTAAGTAGACTTGCGAAGTTTGGGATGGTTATTATAATTCCTAAAGAAATCATTACAAAAGAGGCAAAAACTAATGCCTAAAAAGCAAATACAGAAATGCAAATGAAATTCTGAAAATTGAAAAATATTTAATTAATCAAAAGAAGGTAGAAAAGAGGAGATAGAGGAAAACAAAAAAACAAAAACAAAACAGAAGTGACGATAGAAACAAAGAGCAAAACAGAGGACCTAAATCCAACCATATTCATCTTTACATTAAATGTAGATAATTTAAACAGTCCCCCAAAAAATCAGAGATTATAAGACTGTACAGAAAAGCAAGACCCAACTATATGCTGCGTGTGGAAGACCACTTTACATAGACCGGGAAAGAGAAAATGGTTGTTTGGCCAATGGTGCTGGGAGTGAAGGTAAAGAAGATGGATTGGTGAGACACACTTTGGAGTCAGAATCAATAGAACATTCTAATGGATTCAATGTGGGCAGAGAAGGGAAAGGAGGAATCAAGAATTAATTCTAATTTTCTGGCTTTAATAAAAATATAAATGATAGTGCTCTTTACTAAGATGAAGACAAATAAGGGAGGATCACCTTAGAGAGGGTATCAGTTCCTACAGTCGGAAAACTGGGCGTAACTCTGGTCTCCTTCCAAGCCCTGCCGCCCTGACATCTACTTGTTCTTCCCCGTGGACAGCAAAGTTATCCTGCAAAAACCCTGACCTCTCTCTTTTCTGCACACTTCACATCCACTCCATCAGGACATTCTGTTGTTGACTCTACCTTCAAAATACATCCCAAATCTGACCACTTTTTACCAGCTCCACTGCCTTCATCCTATCCCTCAGCTGGATTACTGCCTCTTTCTGGTCACCCTGCTTCCATCTCCCCCTTTTCCATCCTAGAGGTTATTCCTAACATAGCAGGCAGTAGATGGAAAGAGCCTTTAAAAACCTAAATCATATCGTATCTCTCTTGCGCTCATTATTCTCCGTGGCTTCCCAATTTATTCAGAGTAAAAGCCAAAATTCACACAGTGGCCAATAACATAGCCCCACTGCCTCTCTGAACTTATTCCCTACAACTCTCATTTTGGTTCACTTTGCTCCTCCATGTGATCTCCTTGCTATTTCTGTAATACCCAGGCAAGCAACCCCCTCAGGATTTTTTCACCGGTTGTTCTCTTGGCCTGGTATGTTCTTCTTCCAGATTTCCTTCCCTTCCTTGTTTGTTTGAATATCACTTCAGTGAGGTCTACCCCGACTGCCTTGTTTAAAATTTCAAATTGCTTTCCTGAATCACAAGCTTTCCTCTATTATTTTTAACAACTTACACGATCCAATAAAATGATTTGTTGCGTTACCGTGTATTATCTCTCTCTTCTTGTGAGAATGTAAGCTTGACAAGGGGACTGATTTTTGGAGGGGGAACAGAGGAGGGTGTTTTATTCACTGCCTTTTCCTCACTCAGAATGGTACCTTGAACACAGCAGGCACTCAATAAATACTGTCTGTGTAAATAAGCATCACTCTAAAGAGGTTTGACTTTATTCTACAGATAATTGGACAGCTACCAAGAGTGAAAGGGTCATATCTATGTTTACAAAGATTGCTTTAGCTGTAATCTTTAGAGAGGGTACTGAGGTCTGAAAGTTGGTGTGCCCCCCCCCCCCCATTCCCAAATTCATACACTGAAATCCTAACCACTGATGTGATGGTATTGGGAGGTGGGCTTTAGGGAGGTGATTAGGTCATGACAGTGATGTTTTCATGAATGGGATTAGTGCCCTTATAAGGTTCTGAAGAGCCCCGAGTTCTCCCCTTCCGCCATGTAAATATACAAGAAGAAGACGGCCCTCTGCAACCTGGAAGAGGACCTTCAGCAGAAACTGACCATGCTGACACCCTGATACAGATGTCTATCCTCTAAAACTCTGAGAAATATATTTCTCTTGTATTTAAGCCACCTAGTCAGTCTATGGCACTTTATGATAGCAGCCCCAACTGTCTAAGACATAGGAGGTAAGTGGGGAAAGAGTAGAAGCAGGAAGGTAATTAGTTGTGCAAGAATCCAAGTAGGACACAAAAAATACAGGGAATGCCCAGGCAGGAGGAGCGAACAGGGAGGCATTTGTTTATGCAGAGCTGGTCTCTGTACCCATGAAGTCTTCCCAATTAGCTAATGTGAAATGCAGGGGACACACCTACGTCTATACATAGATCCTGCTAACACTGATACACAGAGGTTCCTCTCATGGCCTTCCAAAGCCTGCCCACTGTGTTTGCTTTAAAATACTTGAAAAGTATTTTGACAAGAATTGATTCTCAAGGGAATCTACAAGAGAACTCTAAGAAAAACTCAGAAATGCAGATCCACAAAAGTCAGATCCAGTTCTGGAGAGTTCTGGAGCTTCCGGGAGCTGACTCGGGTCTGAAGCACGTCTCTCCCACTTGTAACTGTAAGACCTTAATCAAGTTACCTTACTGTTCTGTTTATTCCATTTATTCACTAGTAAAACTAACACAATAACAATGACCACATAGACAGGCTGTGAAGATCAGATGAAATACTGAATCTTAATAAGGCCTAAAAGTACTTGGCACTTTACAGATGCTCCCAGCAGGCTGTAGGGTTAGTGCAATCTACTATTATGTGCTACAATAAATTATAATTATCAGTTCTACATGCAGCTTTCCCATAAGATAATAAGCTACCGGAGGATAGGAATCAGGTGATAATATTCCTGCCTGGACCAGAGTAATCACAATGAGTGAATGGAAGCAGGGATAAATCACTATCTCCATAACCTGTACAGCACTGTGTACACTGCATGCTCTTCAAAGACCCACTTACGGAAGACTGACTGTCTTCCTGAAGCTGGCTCCAGGCTGATCAGCATTGGTATATGGGAGGAGGCAAACAGGCACTCACAATGACGGATCCTGAAATTGCAAGAGCACAAAGCATCTTGCTACATCGTGACCCTATAGCTCAAGTTCATAAATTTAAATTCTGGGTTCAAACCAACCAAAGGCCACTCTCCACCCAATCCTATTATCTCAGAAAGCCAAAGCCACCATAGGGGCAGCTTGGAAACTTGTCTTCGCCTACCTTCCCCTATACCTCCCTTCAAAAAGTGTCTTCAAGCAAGACTGCGCAGGGTGCCTGGAGAGAGGGACGGCCAAGGTCCAGCTGAAAATAAGCTTCAACACCTGGATGCAGTGATGGCACAGGTTGGTGTTTTGTGAAAAAAGTCTTGGCAAAAGCAGTGTGTTTTGCACAACTGTTCTGGGGAGAGTATTGACAAGCATGAGACAATCCTTGATGGGTTCCTGATTGATGCCATTGAAATCGCTCAGCCATGGGATGCGGGCATGTGTTTCTCTATGAGGAAATAAATATCAGAGGCACAAGCTTGAAGTGAGTGAAAAATGAGTCCAAATCTCAGTCAGATGAAACAGCAAGAATTCCAGAGCCAGAAAAGATCCTAGCCGATTTTTTCTTCAACCTGAAGTTAACCAGATGGACATTTTTTTAAAGTACCGTTCTATTCATACACTTGGAATGAAGAACTAGCTTTGTGATGGAAGATCTGTACTTAATTGTAAAATTGACATAAAATGTCTATTTTTCAAATCTAGAGTTTAGATCATTTTTTGTTTTTCTTTTTCCTTCCCTCTCTCCTCCTTTACTTCTCTTTTCCTCTCACTTCTCCTCTCTTCTGCTGTAGGTGCATGTTTACAATATGCTATGGACAATGTGATAACGGAACCAGACACTCTCAGGGCATGTGAGAGATGGTGCACATAGGAAACAAAACATAAGTGATGTAACTTCCCCTTACAGCGTCCTACATGACAACAATGTGTTGTAAAACCAGAGATGAGAATTCACAAAACAAAAAAAAAGGGGAAAGGAAAGGTGAACAGCAAGGGAACCATATAAAAAGGCCGTTATTAGTGCAAAGGTAATCTCTCCAGGCTGTGGTTACTACTCTGAGCTTCAATTCCGCACCTGTAAAATACGGACAATAACTGTTACTACCTCATGGGCATTTCGAGAGGATTAAATGAGATAGTACATGGAAAGCTCTTGGAATGGAGACTGGGAAATAAGTCTTCAAAATAAATATTAGACATAGCGATTATTATGAATATCATTCAAGGATTAACAAGATTATATATACAAATCCTTCCCACAGATAAACACACTCAATAAGGTGCAATTATTGTTGATATTATTATTACAGTCACTATTGTTACTCTTATTTTAACTCTTTATTTTATAGGTGGTTTCTGACTCTTTGCTTGGTATCTCTGGACTGATGCTTTAGTGGACAGTCTGCTTTATTCTTGATTCAGATTTTGCCCCATTATGTTGGCTTATAGATTTCTTAAGATTTCCCACTCTGGAAGCCATGAGTCGATCGTGCCTTATCCATATGTCCAAGGAAACTACATACGGAGAATTGCCCAAACTGGAACTTCAAATGCAGCTTGATTGGTTGACGGTGCACAAACAACTAACTACATAAAAGCCAACAATTCCCATGACTCCTCTGGAAAACCATCATGGACTATATGAAGGATTTTTAATGGCAAAAAAGGAGGTTACATTTTTTTATTTAAATTCAGGCTCAGGAAAGAGGAGTGCCCAATTCTTCTCTATGGAGATACATCATAAAGTTTGGGCAAAGATGGCTTATATCCATAGCAACAGAGCAAACTTTGAGCCAAATGCTGGGAAAAGCATTTCCAAACTGACACAGATGTTCAATTTGCATACTAAGTCTCCGAAAATCTGTTGATGGACAGCTTCATGGACAATGCATCCGGCACAAAGACTTGGTTTACGGGATCATTATGCTTGTTAAAAAAGCCTTTGGGCTGTGTCATCTATGAGCTCTGAGTCTGCTAAGGATGATTACACCATGATGCGGGGGTGAAAACGGCTTTCTTTCAGGAATGGGTTTTCAATGTGTCACAGAAAGTGAATGGATATTTAAATTGAAAGTTGTATAAATACATGGCACTAGTTTAAATAGGAGAACGTAAAGCTTCATTCCCACTGCACCTTAGGCATACAGTGATGTCTTACTTCTTGACTTTCCTAGCACTGGTTATTAAGACCAAATGGATGCTATTTATTTTAGACTCACTGAGTTTCCCTACTATGTAAGGAGCTCTTTAAAACAGGGAGTGCTGGGGATCTAATTCATTTCATTCATCTCTGTACCTGCCACAGGAGCAGAGGCAGAGAACAGGCTCTCTGAAGCTAGCATTCACCTTTGCTTCCTCTGACTCTGAAAGGGACTTTGAGGCAGCTAAGTAGAAAACAGTTAATACACTAAGAAACAGAAACTAACGGTTATTGGCATCCCCATCCAGCTTTGGAGCCGCTCACTTTTAATTTGACTGACCTTTGAGAAGAGCTTCTGGGAAGACCAGGCCATACACAGATGATTTCAATATAACGTAGTAAATGTGAGGTTGGGTAATTGAAGTTCGGTCTCATATTCTCTTGCCTTGCACACCTAATCCCTGCGAGGCCTGCCAATCTCCTGAGCTCAGTTCTCAATCATTGGCACTGTCCTCATTCAAGCCCTCATGGCTTTTTGTCTGAGGCCTAACCTACTAAAACCGTTCTCCCTGCCTCCTCACTGCTGCTAACCAGAGTTTTTATGACTGAGATCTGAACATGCCTGTCCATTCTTCCAACCTTTCACTGGTTCCCCTTGGTCTTGGTCTACTAGATGCAGTTCAATTCCTCAGCATGCTTTACAGGGAATCGTTATGATGTGGTCCCTGCCCAGCTCTCTAATTTTTTATTGCAAGTCATTCTTCTAAGAAAAGTTTATGCCACAGCTGAAATTCTGGACTATTTGCAATTACCCTCAAACATGCCTTGTTATTTTCACTCCATCTCTTTGTTCCTGTGCCAGTTCTCCTGCCTTGAAGAGTAGTCCTGCCCTTCTGTGCCTGGGTTGTTCCTAGTTATCTTTGAAGGCTCAGCACAAATGCCTTCTCCCCTGCAAAGAGTTTCTTAGCCCTGCTCCGTGCCAACTCTGTGCCTTGTGCCTCTGGCACTTTTACAGAGCCTCTGTCTTCCCTATTAGACAACTGCATGCATTCAACACGTCTTTATCAAGTACCTTTTAAGAACCAGGCACTGAGCCGGATAGGAGGAGAAGTATGACATGACACTTACCTTTAAGGAGCGCATGGATTTCTGGAAAAGACCGATTCGTAAACCAGTGAGAATAACAGAATGTGATAAGAAGTGGAGTTGCACCTTAAAGGATGAGTAAAATGATCAAGGTGATAAAGAACTCTCCAAGCAGGCGCAGAAGCATATACCAGGCACAGAGGAGTGGCATAACATGAGCCATGGGGAGCTGTGAGTAGGGGAACCTAGCCCTAGTGATAAGTCCATGTATGGGACTGGAGGGGGGCCACCACAAAGGGAGTGATGCATGCACGAAACTATTTGAACTGTGTCCCAAGGGCGATGTGGAACCACCGAAGGATTTGGGCTGGAGAGTAACACGGTGCTTTTTACAAAGTACAATATCACTCTCGCTGCCATGAGAAAAATGGATTGTTGTGTGAAAGACAGATGACAGGATGGGTTAGTCATCATTGCCTGAACCAACATTCATGCCTCTGGCAAACACGAGCTGCGTATGCACCGTATACTAGGCTGTACACTAAGAGAAAATGAATTCTTCTGATTTAGGATCCTGCAAATCTTCCAGATACTTGGGATATGGGTAGTGTGACAAAATGAGCTAGTCAACAGTATAAACACATTAAAGACTATAATGAAAATGTGTCAACTTACCAGTTTTCCAGTAACACTCTGTCCACCTTCATTCAGCCAGAACTCAGGAACCATGGCTGAGAAATAAGGGCCCCAGACTCCTGGTACAAAAATTGGGTCTTTGCTGATCTGGAAAGAAAGGGGCAACATATGTGAACATATCAACTCTGAAGGTTAGAAGGAGCCTTCTCCTCATCTTATGTTTCTATGACCATAGAATTCAGCTTCTTCTTCTTTTTTTTTTCTTATTGCCATTTTATTGTTCATATTTTTTATTTATTTTATTTTTTTTTCTTTTGTCTTAAAGAATTCTCTCTAACATTCCTTGTAATACTGGTTTGGCGGGGAGGAACTCCTGTAGCTTTTTCCTGTCTGGGAAGCTTTTCATGTATCCTTCCATTCTAAATGACAGCTGTGCGGGATAGAGTAGTCTTGCTTGTAGGTCCTTGCTTTTCATCACTTTGAATTATTTCCTGCCAATCCCTTTTGGCCTGTCAGCTTCTTATTAAATACCTTTTTTGGTGGGGAAGTCACTCCCTCCAAAGGAAGGGCATGGCTTCATCTCTGGAAACCTTTCTGAAAAATTCATTTAGATGCCAAGGTAGCAAAAGAGATCATTTTGGAAAGAAAGTGACAAGGCATTTCCTTGCTGGCTCCCTCTATGTGGTAAACTGATTGCAAAAATGGTCCCCATTGCTACCAGTCCCAGTATCTACCTCCTTTGCAAAGCGACTGAGCAACTCCTCTCATGGAGAAGTGGAGACCCACCCCTTAAATCTGGGTCAACCTTGTGACTTGTTTTGGCCAATAAAATGAGGTGGAAGTGACACTACGCCAGTTTTCCAGGCCTATGCCTCAAGAGGCCTGTCTGCTTCTCTCCTCCTCTTCTTGCTCCTCTACCTTTGTTGTAAGACCATTCCCAGGCTAGCCTGCTGGATGGAAAGACGTGCAACAATGCTGAGCCAGCCCCACTGTTGCAGGGGATGCTTCACATTTATGAGAGAGCCCAAACAAAATCAGCAAATACTCCTGGTCGACCAGCAGCTAACAAGCCCAGATCACCAGAATCACCCAGCCATCTGATAAATTTAGGAATAAAAATACATGTGTTACTGTATGTCACTGAGATATTGTGTTTGTTTGTTGCCTAGCATTTTTGTGGTAATAGATAATGGATACAGTTCCTTCCTTCTACAAATACTCACTAGCCGTCTAATTGCATGCCATCTCTCTTTTAGGTGCTGGGCACACAGAGATGAATCAGACAGAGTTCTTGTCTTCAAGAAGCTATCCATCTAGAGGGAGCTCCACAAGTAAACAGACAAATAGGATACAGAGTGGTCCATGGGATGGTAAAAACAAACATAAAATGTCATTGAGGGAAGCAGGGAGTGAGGAGTGGCTTCGTAGAGAATGAGACATAAGGTTAGATTTACAGCATTTAGCCAGATGAAGAGGAGTGGGCATTCCAGGTTAAGGAAACAGATGGAACAAAGCCATGTCTGTGTGAGAGATGTGCTCTTAGTATTCAAGATGCTACAACTCCTTTTTGGAGCAGGCCATGGAAGTCCTCTTAGGTATTAGGAAACTGTATCAAGAAATGAGCCAGGACAGACAGGATGGACCATGTGTTAACTCATCTGGAAAAGCACATGCTTCTTATCCATCCAGCAGGGAGGAATGCTGAAGTCACATTCATGGCTGTGGAAAGGCGTTGTTCACGGGTGGGGCGGAAGTTAGGCACACCAGGTCTACTCCTGCATGCCTTGAGGGTAGGCAGAAAATCTAGTCATTCATTTGTTCTACAAATATTTGTTCAGCCCTTCTTATATGCTGGGTCCTATGCCAGGTTCTGGGGATACAGAAACGAACTGAATACCCATAATTTCTGCCCTCATGACACTTATAGTCCGGCATTTTAGAACAAGGACAGACCTTCTTTAAATGTCTGGACCCCAACATATCGAGTTCCCTTTTCACTAAACTAGTGAGCGCTCAAATCGCAAGGATTCCCAACCCCTAGATGGAAAGGAGGGAAGGAAAGGCAAGGGAACTACACAATATGGTCAACTTGAAATGTTGTCAAATAAAAATAATTTATGAAAAGGACATTTAAGACCTAAAATAGGGAAAATAACCTCAGGGGCAAAAGACTGGATCCTGTAAGAAAAGAATTCAGCTTACACTGCCATGATCACCCCATTCCTTATTGGTTCAACAGCTGTTTCCTGCATTCTTATTGTGATCCAAGTCTGTGCCAGGCACTGGGAATAAATGGTAAACAAAAGGGCACCACCCCTGCCCTCCTGGAGCCTGCAGTCTTGAGAGGAAGGCAGAACAGGTGACCAACCATTCAGGCCTGGCCAGGATTCCCCTAGGTTTAGCATTGAAAGTCGTGTGCCCTGGAAAGCCCTTCCATCCTAGGCAAACGGGGACAACTAACTGGTCACTCTGAGACAGACATTGATCAAATCATCACAGAAATGTGTAATTACAAACTGCAATAAGTAAATGAAGGAAAACCAAAAGCCACTATGAGAGCACGTAATCTGGTCCGGGGGTCAGGGAAGGCTTTCATGAGGAGCTGATGTTTGAATTAACCTCTGAAACATACACAGGAATTATTCAGGTGGGCGTGAGGGCATGTGTATGTATCTTTGTGTGAGTGTATTTGTGAGTGTGTGATATGGACAGTATTCTGGCCAGAAGGAGCACACACGAAATGGTCTTTACTTTTATCACGGTCTCTGCTGGTGAAAATTTTATCACATGCCAACCCTAGAAACGACTCTCTAAACTGCTTTGGGACAAATAAGAGCAGCTTTGGGATGCATAAGACAGCCCATGTTGACAACGACTTAAGGCTCAGCATTTGGACAGGTAGATGGACACCAACCAAAGTTAGATGATCTCTTTTCATGCCCTGCACCCCTTCCCTTCCAGAATTCATAGCCCCATTTGATAGGTTAGTCTCAGAGAGGCTGAATAAGTTCTCCACGGTCACGTAGTTAGTATTTGGCCAAGGTGGGCTTAGAACCCACGCAGATGTTGGCCTCTATGATACATTTTTTTAAAACTTCTTGTATAAATTGCTTAGAAAGGTCATGTACTGCCTCCCCCATCTCACAATTTAAGCATGTGACTGCATCGGCTGTAGCATAACTTCCTTAGAAGATGATGGTTCTGCTGCTCAGAAACGTCAGGTGAAGGCTTGTCAGGCTCCACCCGGGGAGAGAGTTTTGAGGTGACTCGTGTGTGCTCACACATTTGGAATGACACATGCTTCTCATGAGACATCCTGAGCACAGTAAAGAAACAAAGGTACAGCAACAGACTTCCCAGAGCACTTCCAACCCGTTCCAAGCCCTGTGACGTTGGGGAAGACGAGCAATAGTCGTTTTGAGGGAGAGAGAGAAAAAGAAAAAGAAAATATGTATATTTATGTATGCTTTCATCCCATGTAATAAACCTAAATATTTAAACAACATTTTTGTGAAGGCTCTTTCCATGCAGATGGCCGTCTTGGCCTGGCAGCTCCTCTCTTACCTAAAAGGAGAGAGTTCATTGTACTCGGCTGATGACAGGTGTCCACACAGGACGCTGACCTCCCAGTATGATGGTGCTGCTGGTGGTAACAAGCTAAGGTTGGCTGGGTACTTACTAAAAGTCTTCTTCTCAGCTCATTACAGGAATTCAATCGCTTAATCCTCCTAAAAACCCCGCGGGAAGAGTCTGTCATCATTCCTGTTGTATAGCTGTGTACACAGAGGCAGAGAGTTTAATAGCATGCCCAAGGTTATAAAAATACAACGCAGGCCGGCACCGCACTCGACAGAGTCTATATTTGGCTCCGCCAAAACATGGTCTTATTTCTGGGCTAGCATTTGAATCCTTCATTTGCCTCTCAGGGCAGAAAGCAAGAGCCATTGGAGCCACGTACTCACTCAAACTGAACAAACCTTCGGCCTTGAGCACAAGTAGGTGAGGGAAGCTTCATTTTCGAAAGGCTTTTGATACGTTTCCCTCATACACTTGTGAAGAGCAGAGGACAGAGTGTGGTGGAGTCAAAGTCCCGTCTTGATTCTATTCCCAATTGCCACATTCTAGGCAGGTGAGCTTACGCAAGGCAATCTTTCTGGGCCTCAGTTTCCTCAATGCCAAAGTGGGAGAAATGTGGTGAATCTTGGAGAGCTTTCGTGAAGATTAAGGTTCCTTGAGGAAAGGGGCTATGCCTTATTATTTATTATCTTGTCTTATTATTTTTACAGCCTTGTTGCTGATTTCAGTGCTTGGCATATAGTGTACAACCAAATGTTTTGTTTTACTGTGGGTTTCTTTAATTTTATTTATATCACACATAATTAAAGAATATATCAAATGCCTACATACAGTTTAAACAATACTAAATTGAATGCCTATGTGCCACCACCCATGAAAAACAAAATTATGAAAGGGAACATTGCCAGTACCTTTTAAATACAAATAATTAACTCTATGATTAGCCACAGGTTAACTATTTTCTTGTATTTTGATTAATGTTCTAGCTCTTTCAAGTAATTTTTAATCTGGATTTGAACATGCCCCATAATAAACAATCCTACCAAGTTTATATTAGGTTGGTGCAAAAGTAATTGCAGTTTTTACAATTATTTTCAACCTTTTAAACCTCAATTACTTTTACACCAACCTAATACCATCTGAAAAGATAAGCTTCACTTCTGTATCTTTTACTTCATTATTAAGAATATTGACTATACAAGACCAGTGATGATTCTAGATACCTCCTTACATGGTTGGAATTACTTTTGGCTGTGGTCATTCAACATGGTCAACTGACTGTTCCCTCATACAAGCTTCATTTCAAGGGGAACTAATGCTTATTTGGTATTTAACATATAATAAGCTTTTTATAAGTGACAGCTTATTTCATCCTCATGAAAGCTCTCCAAGATTCACCACATTTCTCCCACTTTGGAATTGAGGAAACCGAGGCCCAGAAAGATTGCCTTGCGTAAGCTCACCTGCCTAGAACGTGGCAATTGGGAATAGAATCAGGATGGGACTTTGACTCCACCACACTCTGTCCTCTGCTCTTCACAAGTGCATCAGGGAAACTTATCAAAAGCCTTTCGGAAATGAAGCTTCCCTCACCTACTTGTGCTCAAGGCCGAAGGTTTGTTCAGTTTGAGTGAGTACGTGGCTCCAATGGCTCTTGCTTTCTGCCCTGAGAGGCAAATGAAGGATTCAAATGGGAGCCCAGAAGTAAGACCATGTTTTGGCGGAGCCAAATATAGACTCTGTCGAGTGCGGTGCCAGCCTGCATTGTATTTTTATAACCTTGGGCATGCTATTAAACTCTGACTGAGAAGACAGAGGTGGAGGGAAAAAGAATGAAACCAAAACGTGCCAAGTGCTACAGTAAGGAGGGGAATGTGGTAGGAGCCCAAACTGCCTGAAAGAAGAGTGAGCATTGAGGAGGTGGCCACACTGGAGCTAAGCCTTGAAGCAGGAGTGTTTCCCTAGGTGGAGAGGGAGGGCATCCCAGGCAGAAAAGGGTTGTGCGAGCAAGACTCAGAGTAACAAAGCTGTACAAGCATCTTGATTTTCATGAGGGGTTAACGTGCTGCATTTTACTTTAAATTAAAAAATCATATGGTTTGAAGGATGGGTATATTTTTGCATCAACATACTCTACTGCTCATCAAAAAATCAGCTTTTGAAAAGCTGTGGCTGGGAAAAAGCCTCAGTGAAACCACCCTTTAAGGCAGGCAACAGTAATAAGAAATAATAATATAGAAATATAAGAAGAAATAATAAAATAGTAATTGCTAACAGTCACCGTGGGCTTATTATGTGCCAAAGACTCTTCAGGCTCTTTACAGACACTGTCCCATATACTACTCTTGACAACTTAGTGAGACGGGTCCTATTATTATACTTACTCCACTAATGAGGCAATCTAAGCTGAAGGAGGTCCAACAGCTAGGAAACAGCAGACGTGGAATTTCAGGATCCAAGCAGGATCTCAGCTATGAACTAGCAATTTCTTTCCCTCTCTAGACCTTCTTCTCCTTCTCTATAAGTAAAATTGGATTAGAGATGTTTAATCTCTTTTGTCTTTGAGATCCTCTAAGGTTCCATGACACTGACTCATTCTTCCCCAGCTGGCCAATCAGAACTCTCCACTGCGCTATTTCCACACAGACTCTGCCCTCACTCACATGGCCTGGGGCTCACAGTGTTGCCCTGGGTGGTCTCTTGGGGTTTCTCTTAAGTACCCACTTTGCTCTCCTATGTCTCTCATCTGTGGCCAGGATTATCTAGGGGTTTCTTGATGGTCTACTTCATAGGTTGTATTTAATGGCTCCTATCGATATCATCTTATTTTAGCTGAGTAACTATTCAGCAAATATTTACTGGATACCACACACTGAGTTCAAACTGTTTCAAACATGAAAATATATACAAAGATGGGCATCAGAGCCAGGCAAGAGACATAATCCCTGTCCTCCTGAAGTTTACGATCTAGTAGCAGCTAGAGTGCAGAATGGGCTGGGGGTAACTCAGGTATCGAGTGAGTTGTGAGTGTGTACGTTGGCATTCAGGCTTACAATGACCCTGACAGTACGTCGCGTCAAACCTAGGCAGACCAGCTAAAGAAACAGGCGTGAGGAGGGAGGGTCAGAGAACTGTCCAGGATCACCAGGAGCAGAGGTGGCAGAGCAGGCATTAGAAGCCTCATTCCATGTGCTCCCACCTCTTTTCACGTGCCCAAGCTGGCCCCATTAAGGATGCCACTGGCTGAGTTTCCCCTAAGGCTATGTTACCTGCTCGCACCTCTTTGGGGGACAGATGACTGGGCACAGAGCAGGGAGCTGCTCCAGCACCACCGCTTCTGCCCTCCTCCACCCCACCATGCCCAGGTTGGCCTAAGCCTCTGGCAGAAGCAGGCGGCAGGCTCCAGGCGCCAGCGGTCCTGGGAAGGAACAGGAGGTTTTGTTTTGAGTGCCTCCAGCCAGGTCGGGGATTTTAGAGGGTAGCCGCAAGCATGTGTGGGACTGAGTATTTCCGTGGTGGCTCATCTCTCCTTCCAAATGGACTGTGCTATCATCTTACTAGGAAAAAAAAAAGAACAGAAAAAAAGAAACATTTATACACATTCCACCCAACTCCCAACTCACTACACAGTACAAAAACGAGCATAGGGAACTCTGTTTATGAATGGGGGCTCTAAGCATTCGCCTCTATTTTTGCACTTCTCAGATCAGACTGTAATGCGTGAGTTTGCGTCTCCTATGAAACAGTGAGGAAGCACATCTTCTTACCTTAAAGGCAGTGAACATAGTGTAGTAATATGAGCACAGACAAACCTGGGTTTCAATTCTGTCTGGTTAGGTGGTTTATTCGCTCTGTGCCTTTCAGTCTCTCTGAGACTCATCTATAAATGAGGATAATCTCATCTACCATAGAGTTTTATACAAGTCCTAAGTGGTATAATATATATAAAGATCCCAGGACATAAATGCTCTCAAGAAATGTGAAACAACGGATGGTTTAATTCTAGTCCTTTTTGGAATGGTGGAAAGATCTGGAGCTCAGTGTCCTGGGTTCAGGTCCAACCTCTACCCCTTATTAGCTCTGTCTTTGAAAGACTCTTCTTTCTCTCCCCTCTTGGATTCTCTCCTCTGTGTTCACCTCATTCACCACATCTGTTGGGGGCAGCCCGTCCACTCCCATGCATGTAACGACAATTTTTATGCTACTGAGTCCCAAAATTTTACCCCAAACTCAGGCCTTGCTCTTGAGTTCCGTGTTGGACGTCTGACCTGGATGTCTATGAACATGCCCAAAACAGAACTTGCCATCCTTCCCTCCTGGGGTCCCTGTCCCAATGAATGGTACGCCATCTACCCAACCACCAGGGTACCATTCTTGACTTCTTGACTCATTCCTCTCCCTCCTCTGCCCCCCAAATCGGTCACTCTTTTTCAAACATAACCTGTCTGCTTCTCCCCATTAGTCCAGGCCTCTATCACTTCTTGCATGGATTATTGCCAACAGCGATTAAACTGGTGTCCCTGCCATACTGTGTTCCACCTTGTACCCCACAAGCCCCCCTCAGAGACTCCAACGTCCAGATCTTCAGCACAACCATCTTCTCATGCACAAACCTAATCATATCATTTCCCCCACTGAAGTCCTTCAGATGTTCCCCATGGCATGTGAGACTCTTCCGCTCCGGCTTTCATCTGTTTGTCTGGCCTAATCACACTCGTTACCGTTTCTCTATCCTTTGCCCCCATCATGTTTTACTGCAACAAGCCCATCATAGCCTACAAATTCCCTAAGTGTGCCATTTTCTTTCTCATCTCTGCATCTTCATAAATGCTCCTCTCTTTATCTAAAACGCATTCCCTCTCCCCTTCCCCTGACTAACCCTTACATGTCCTTTGATGACACTCTGCTCAAAATCAGCTGCTCTGGGAAGCTTTTTCTGAACCCTGACGTCTACTCCCAAGCTGGGTTAGGTGCTGCTCCCTGCATCTTCCCTTAACTCTGTGAACTTCCATACACATGTTACAGGTATATAAGTGTACATGCCTGGATCTATAAATATACACGTAACGTGTACTTGATATATAATATGTACATAATATCCCTTGTAAACTAAATCACCACACAAATGCAGGACATGGCTAAAATTATCATTAATAGAACAATGTCACTGATATTAAGAGCAATAATAGATTAGAACACATGTCTAGTCACCTGTAGTGGCACATGATTAATAAAGCTCAGGCTTGCCAAACTTTCCTCTCCACTATTTGGAGGTTTCTGAAAGGTTAAGAGTTCTCCAATAAAGGTTTTGCTCTTCCTAGAAACCCAATCCCTTTAGTTCAGTTTGAGCAAGACAAGAACACATGAAACCTTTTCACAGACATCACCTGGGGCTTAGCAGTTTGAGCAGGGAGGGCACTGAGCAGGTCTGTCACCCAACCAAACAGTCCCCAAATTTGGGATGGAGGGAGGCAGCCAAATATTGCCTGCCATGTCCTGAATGATTTTCAAAGCACTCTGGACTCCTTAAACCCTGAATTCCTCATTCTTCGTCATTCTGAAACCCATATGTGATCACAATAGAAATGGAATCCATATGTTTCTCATTCACTTCTACTTAAACACACCCAAAGTTGCTTTGCAAGAGAGATGGAATAGCCAAGAAGACTTTGAGACCTTCTTAAAATTTTCCCCAATTTTCTTTCTTCCACGGACCAGAAGTCATACTTGGCCATCTCTACACACATCTGACTGGCTCCAGTGAGCTCAGACTGGCTTCCAGCTTTGAGCTGCGTGACTCCCAAGATATAAAATCATATGTTGCATCTTTTTCACAGCCCAAACAATTCTGTGGTGGGTAAACAACTGTTGGTCTCTTCTGTGGATCCTGTAAGTGAGGCGGGCCGGGGGTGGGGGTGGGGGTGAGGGCGGGAGCTAGTGGAGAGGAAGCGAGCTCTGCATTGTATTCATCAGAATGGATTCTTAGCTCTGCGGCTCTGATGTCACATAGTGAGTCAGACTTTCAGAGTCAGAACCCTGTTCTCTCCTTCTGTTACATGGCCAGGAGTGAGAGCATAGTACCAATTATTAAGGGGTTCTCAGGTATGACCCAACCAATGCTCCGTTTTGATTCTACACTAGCTGTTAGGGAAAAAAGCTACCTCTTACAGACCTCAGGATTCAGTTGAAAAGACCCCTGGGGGCAGCCCCCGCCAGCCAAGGCTGACCAGCAGGTGCAGAGAAGGATGACACAGCCCTTCTCCTGCAACAGCACGTGGCAGGCACCCCATCACACAGTGCCCGGTCAGACGTCTCATCTTTGCCCACTGAATCACAGACACTTTCTCTTCCTGCCCTGCTCCTGCCCAGTTTCTACGTTTCCCTCATCACAGCCTTTTGCTTTGACACAGTGTCTGGCCTCAGATACCGTCTCATAAATCTGACCACAGACTTAGAATTTCTGGTTTGACTCAATGGTCTGCCTTACTTTGCTGTGCGACCTTGGTCCTTGGGGTGCTCACTTGAAAAATAAGGCAAATAGGGCCTGTTTTACAGATGTGTGAAGATGACATGCGGCACAGTCTATTATAGGCTTTGGTGCAGTGCCTGGTACATTCAGTGACCCGGGGAAATGCAGCCTGTGTTAATATCATCACCTCCACACTGGCCAAGGTGTACAACTTATTTATGGCTCGGAGTGCACGTGGACGTTTACTTTTAAAAACTAAGATCTGACGCCATCTTGACTAGAATTGTAAAGAGGGGACAGAGGTTGTACTGGGTCTAGAGAAGAGAGAACAAGGTAAGAATCAACACTATTACTCAGATGGGTTCATTCCTAATTGTAAGACCTGTTACTGGGGATACAGACAGTTGAGGCGTCACCCTGTTAAAAGCATATTTAAAGGCAAAGAGAGCCTTGGCTGATTTATATCAGGGATTTTTCTCACAAAAGTCAGAATTTCTGTGCATGTACCTCAGTCACTGCCTTTTGGAACTGCTCCCCAAACAGCACCCACTCCGGCTCCTCAAGTTGAACTCAGGGAAATTTGGGACATGTCCATGCAAGTCTAGACCTGAAGAATCACGATGTGGAGAACTCTTTCTCTCCACTTGTGGCCTAAGAGAAGATGAGAAGGCCAAACTGGCTATACAAAGAGAATTCAAAGCTATGCACAGACACTTGGGTAGCTCCTGTCCTGAGTGACTGCGAGAGTATTATGCACTTAAAAGTATTCATCAAGTGTCAGCTGAGGTGCTTAGGGTGAAGTTTATCCCTTACATATTCTCTATAACAAAGGACTGACTGACAAGAGCATTCAAAAATGGTGATGGCTGGATGAGAGAAGGGCCAGAGAAGAGAGGCGGGGAGACAGGATGCAAAACCCAACAATGTCTACCTAATGTAAGTGGCACATGCTCCAGCATCCAAAGCAGACAACCGATCATGTCCCTCCTTCCTTCCTGCCATTTCTGCATCCGGTGTGCCAGGGAGCCACTGCAATCAGCTGAAGTAACGTGTGCTCTGAAGCCTCTGTCATCCCCACAGGGACACTGCCACATACATTCCCCCATGTAAGACACTGGGCAAACCTGTGTTACACCCAGTTTTGATGGAGAAGGGAATCCAGCTGCACAGACATGAACTCAAGGTCCCAGGCTTAACAAACAGAACAAAACTAGGATTTAAACTCAGATCTGATTCAAAAGCCCGCACCCTCCCCGAGACTCTTTTTTAGAGAAAACAAATAGGTGGTACGTAGCAGAGGCCAAGGCGCAGCAGGCAGAGAGCGCCTTCTTCTATGGGGTCTGGGCGAGCCCAGCTCCTCCTGCGTCCTCAATGGAATATGTGCCTTGCAGATTCAAGGGGCATCATGGGATTTGCCTGAGATGGGGGGGAGGAATAGGGGGAAGAGGGGGGAAGAGGAGGGGGAGAGAGGGGAGAGAGAGGGGAGAGGGGGAGACAGGAAGAGAGGGGAGAGAGAAAGGGGTTGAGGAAGGGGAGAGAGGGGGAGAAAGAAGGAGAGAGGGAGAGAGAGGAGAGGGGGAGACAGGAGGAGAGAGGGGAGAGAGGAATACAGAGAGAGAGAAGGGGAGAGGAGAGGAGGTTGGGGAGAGAGTGGGAGGGGGAGAGGGGGGAGAGAAGAGGGGGGAGAGGGGGCAGACAGGGGGAGAGAGGGGGGAGAGAGGGAGAGAGAGAGAGAGAAAGGGGGGAGAAGAGGGGGGGAGAGAGAGAAAACACACATTCCAGTTCTATCTTCTCCCTCTTCTCCATATTAAATAGCAGTGGAGAACGTTAAGTAAGTCTCATATTTAAAGGAAAAAAAAAGAAACTATTTAAAGATTGTTTTCCTATTTAAATGAGTTCTCATACAACAGAAATGGTTTCTAACACAGAGGCAAGGGGACTAAAAGAAGAAAGGACACTCAGAAGGAAAGTTGATTCAGCAGAGTTTGCCCTCTGCCTGTACTCTTATAAAAGACCACGCTAATACTTAAGATATGTAAACACTGCAGAACAATCAGAAACAAATGAAATGCTGGCTTCACACCAGCAGTGTTCAGCTGCGGGCAATGGCCAGGAGGCAGCTTTTGTTAGGAACAGATCATCTGCGAGGGAAGCAGGCCCGATTTTCACCCTTGGCTTAGGCTATCTAGAGTATGAAATGTATCCGGGCCGATCTAGGCTTCCATGGAAAAAAGAATGGGGGTGGGGAGCGGGGAAAAGCCGTGACCAGTAAAACATATGACACGATGTAGGACAGGGGTACAGTTCTGTGAGAGTGGTTTAAATAGAGTTTCAGTGTTATTAATCAGTAATGTATTTAGCTCACAGTGTAACAAAAGACAATTATAATGGCTTGTATTTTCTTTTTCTTTAAGGCATTACAAATGAATGTAGGGAAAAAAAAGGAGGGAAGGCAGCTAATATTTGCCAAGCACCTACTGCGTGCTGATTGGTTTATACACATTCTCACGTATAGTCTTCATGATAATCCTGCCATTTCCTTCAGTTTACAGATGAAGAAACTGAGACTCAGAAAAGTCCAGAGCTCTGTTTGTGGTCACACAGGTGCCAAGCGGTAGAATGGGGATTTAATCTGGGTCTGCCAGACTCCAGAGGGGCCGTGCTCTTCCTACTGTAGCTGGCTGCCTCCTGGCTACTCGGGAACCAGGAAAGTCAGATGAATGTAAGGCAGTCAGTGGAACCAGGCCTTTCCAGACCTTTCACCTTTTGCCATGGGCGCCCGCAAGGGGAAGGGCACTGACTCAGGGTGCCCTTAATGAGCAAACCCAAGCCGGCTTCTGGAGATCACTGTGTTTTCCTGTGGTCCTACCATCCCCCCTCTCTCCACTCCCCAAGCAGCAATCAGAGACAAGAGCCAATGAAACAGGCCACCAGGGCCAGCCTGGCTTCCAGGATGTGTGAATTCCGGCAGAGTTCTCTGTGTGCTGATACCCTCTGTGTGTGGTATGGGCTTCTTCGCCATTGGCCCAGCAATTTGAGAATTTGGCTCTCACCTGAGGGACAGATGTCAGAGTTAGGAATAAGAGCTATTTTTCCACGTCACTGGCCTGCTCTCACGTAGGGTGGTGACTGAACCCTCAGCCATGGTGGAAGGAAACAGCCCGTCCCGCCCTGCCTCTGGGAGATACAGAGATGGGTGCGCCAGTTAATGAGGCCTCGGGCTGGTGAGACTGCTTCCTCAAAGCCAGCTAGTGCCATGAAGACAGGAGTTTGGGTTCAGCCAACTCAGAATCATGGCTCTATGCGGCACGATATGAAACCCTGGCGAATCTTGGTTTCCTTCTATGTGAAAGACAGACAAGAGTACCCACCTTCCAAATGTTCAGGAAGATCAGCAGCAATGTGGAGAAAGCCCTGACATAACTGCCCTGCACACAGTAAATAATTCACAAGTGAGAGCTGATTATTTAAATTTCTGGACTCTTATTTTTTTCAGCCAGGAAATGTTTAATCTACGTTTTTCTGAGTTCAAAGTACAGACTGGTCTGGTCTGGTTCAGTAGTGCTGGTAAGGCGCAAATAACAGAGGTGTGGGTAGAAGGTGGGGATGGCTGGAGATACTGTAGGTTTTACGTAGAAGAAATCTGGGTCTCATTTTTCATGCCAGACTAAGAGGATTGCTTGGATCTCAAATTGTATTCCTAAGGGGTTGATGGAAAAAAAAGGCATCTAATGTTTACACTTGAGGCCTTTCTGCTAATTGAGGCTCTGTACTCATCTCTTAAGAGTTTACATAATAGCTGCCTTCTAGAATCATGAGGCTATTAATCAAGATCATGCAGGCAAGCACCTGGGGTGATTTCTGACACAGAGTAGGTGCCTAATATGGGGAAAGAGAGGAGGGCCCAGGAAGCATCTGTGGCCAACTGAGAATCAGTCTCCAGGACAGACACACTTCACACATTCCTTCAGCAAACATTTAACTGAGCACCTACTATGTGTCAGGCCCTGGGGAAACAGAAATGAAAAAGATACTGTCCTTGTCCTACTTTTCAATGTAGTCAGAATGTCTGACAGTTAATCTGAGAACAGCAAGGTACTCTGATAAGCACTTCAGAGAAGGGGTACGTTCTTAGTACTAAATAGCTGAAGAAGGTGTTAGAGTTTGGCTAGAATGCAGCATATTACACTAACAATAACAAAAATCACACACATGTTGAACTGGCATATGCTGTGAGCAAAAGACTATTAGTGGCTTCACTTGCATTATCATATTTAATAACCATGGCAGGCTTGAAAGATAGGTACCTTTATCCCCATTTTACAGATGAGGAAAATAAGGTTTGGAGGCGTTACAAAACTTGCTCAAGGTCAGACAGCTATGGAGCAGGAAATGCAAAAATAAAACATCAAACCTATGAGTGGAAGGGCAGGCAGTGGTCAGATCACGAAGGCCCTTTCATGACATGCTAAGGGGCGGGAAATTTTTTCTTGAAGGCAATAGGGAAAATGATCCCAATGTATGTTTTGGTTGCTTTGTAGCTAACAGTCCACAGACCCACAGCCACCCCCTCTCGAGCACATATTTGGGATTACCAGAGGCCGTACTTGCACAGTGGTTCACTCGGTTTGTTTTGATTCACAACTGAATGCATAATGAACGATAATCATCTGTTCTGTTGCCCAAAAAGCTCTTGCGGTCACTGGCTACGTAAGTGTTCCACTCAGAGCTGGGCCTTCCCTGGCCCTTCGGAGTCTCCGAGCTCCAGGCCAGCCTCATGGTGTATAAGTATGTGTGGTTTCTTCTATTTTGCTAGGTCAACAGTTCCAGGCAGGGAAAAAGAGGCTTTGCCTCAAGTACGATTCTCCAGAAAGTCCTTCACTGCCTTGCCTCATTCAATCCATTTATTCTTCCTCAAGTCGCCCTTCCCACCACCTTCTGCCCTCCATGTTTCAAATGTTCCAAACCTGCTACTTCGACCCTGGACTTCTAAACCAGCTGACCAGCCCAGGCAGAAAACCAATACATAATTGGTGATCCTTGGACATCTCAAAGGGCCGGGGACAACTGTCAGCTGCTCCAGACCTGTTTCAGCTGATTCAGTTCACATCTGCCCCCAAAGCCGTGGCTGCATCTCTCATTCATGACATGGCTGGTCCTGAGGGCCTGGCCTTTGAATTTAATCTTCCAAATCCTCAACTTTCCTTGACAACTTTGGCTGAGATGCACTGCACCAGCTCTCCTTGTTCTGAGCGCCTTGGTGAGGAGAACCACCCAGAGCTGGACTCACATGAAGGTAACAGCCTGGCACCCCACACCCTCCAGAGGGGTTTCTGCCTGTGGCCCAAGGCAACTGAGGTCATGCCTGGAAGACCTCTGAAGCTCTAATAAAGGAGAAAGAACACAGAATTTGGCTTCCGGTGACTAGAATTCAAAGCTAGGTCTGCCACTTACTCTGTGACTGGGTAAACCACTTATACTCTTCCTCGTTTATCTGGAACATGGGGATCATAATGCTTCTTAGGGTCACACTAAGGAATAAAGAACACCAAATATTTCAAACTACCTGGCACATAGGCAGTGAGTCAACAAATGCCCATTGACTCTACCCATTGGACTGGGCAGAGTGTGACTCAGTACATTCTTTCAACTTCTATTGTACATCTGTTACATGCCAGGCCTTGAATATGCAGAGATAAATGAGCCACAGTTGCAGCCCTTGGGAACCCAGGTCTTGGGGCAGAGATGCACATTTAATACATTTTTTCTAAAATAAAATGAGTGCAACAACAGACGTGAATAAAATGCTACAGTCACACAACGAAAAGTGAGATTATTTTTGCCTGGGGTCATGGGAGGCGGCTCAGGCCAAGCTTTAGAGAAGAGGTACTATTTAAGCTGGTAACCAATAATTTATAAACAAGCTGTTTAAGATACTATTCAATATATCTCACAAAATAGAAGTTGTGAGATAATTTGATCTCCAGGTCCAGTGTCATCTAACGAAGAGTTTTGCAACTATGGATTCTAATGCAATTCGTCCTAAAGCAAATGGTCTCAGGGAATGAAAATAGGGAGGGAGGAAGTGAAAAAAAATGAGAAAATGCATTCATTCATTTGTAAATTTTACCTTTTCTAAGTTTTGTCATGAAATATTACCATCTTCTTGGCCCCAAACCTAATGGGATCTTACTAGGGAGGCACAGAGCTAAGGTGCTTCATCCCCCAAACCATTTCAGAGAAAATATAAAATGACTTCCTGTGCTCAACAGTCCCAAGTCATATCCCCTATGTATGGATAAAAAGTGTAGTCAAACCACTGCTGACCACCACCATTGAGCATTATAATATAAATGCTCAGGGACATTTTAACTGTTAAAGAGGCCAAGTGAGAGAAAGGCTCCTTCCTCTCACTTCTATAGTCAAGGGAAAAGCCAGTCAATGGGAGAGAGAGGATTTTCCTTAATAAGTAAATGAAAGAAGAGTGAAGAAAATGACTGACATATAATGTATGCCTGGGACTTTTTTATGATGAAGAAGAGAAGAAGAAAAGCAAGGAGAAAGAGAAGAAGAAGGGAAAATACATGTGGTGGGACTAAGGGATTGCAAAGTTTTAGGATTTAAGATTTAGAATTTATACTAGTGTATAGAGTTCAAAGACAGCTACTTTACAATTCTACAACACAGGTAGGACCTGTGGTTGCTGAGTTAGTCATCTTTAAACCCTAAAAATCAAGAAAGAACATGAGTCTGCGAAGCGGTACAATGTAGTGGTTAAGAGCATGTACTTGATTAAAGTGAAATGTGACCAACAGCTATGAGTTCTGGGGACAGCGATTACATCTGCCTGTACGGCAGGGACACACACAGAGAAGGTGGTATGGAAATGGAGTCTCAAAGGACGGCAGGATTTCAGCTGGCTCAGTCGGGGTTGGGATGTAAGAATGGGGGTAAAGAGAATCTGTCTTGCCTGAAGGAACAGCATGTGGAAAAGCTAAAGCAAGTTAGGAAACATTGCTTCACTCAAGAAGTATGTGTGAGTGTCTACTCTATTCAAGGCACTGTTCCAAGGAGCTAGAAAAAAAACAGTCCCACCTTCATGGAATTTACAGTCTGGTGGAGAGTGGGGTGATACAAACACATGAATATTCAAATATGTAGTATGTCAGCTGTGATCATGCTACTTAGATAAATAAAGCAGAACAGAGAGGTTAAGTAGGATGGTGAGGGCAAGTGTTGTTATTTTAACACAGGATGGTCTGGGTGGACCTTAAAATGATGAGGTTGCATTAAGCAGAGATTGTAAGGGAGTGAGGGAGTAAAACACGCGGTTAAGAGTGATACGGGCAGAGAGGTAAGAGCAAGTGCAAAGGTCCTGTGGCAGGATGTGGTTGATATCATACATGAAAAACAAAGAATCAGTGCAGCTGGAGAAACGTGATAGATGAGGACAGAAAAGTAACAAGGAGCAAACAAATGGGGAATAGAAGTGGAATATGGAGTCAAGAGAGTGTTTTCTCCCTCCCTCCCATCCTTTAAAAGAAAGCTATTATAGCATATTGTAGTCTTCAATGATTAAATAGAGAAAGAGATCTGTCAACATAGGAGGGGGAAGGGAGAAGGGCCAGAGTCTTGTGTCCTAATTCACTGAAGGACCTACACGGCAATGGGTATACAGGGGGAAAACAGCTTTATCTACTTCTCTACTCTGTTAAATTTGTTCGTGAACTGTTCTTCCTTGTCTTGGGATGAAATTTCAGGTGGATCCATAGTATTTCTACACTCTGAATTAATACAAAGTCCTTGGTCTACCTTCAAGCATTAAATGTGTATACTCCATTGCGATATTCAAAACCACCATCTCATCAAATTAAAAAAATTTCCCTCTTACAGTTACAGTTCATTTCAGGCTTAGAAGCACACCTGGAGAAGGAGGGTGCGGTATACTGCTTCCTCCCTCCCTCTCTCTTCCCTCTCTTCTTTCCTTTTGTCATTCCACTTTCTCCTCCCTTGGCTACTGGCTGCAACTTGGACTGTTCCACAGGGGGCAGGGTGCCTAGGGAAGGTCTTACTTGACTGAAAGGGTTGTGGTCTGGCTTTAATATGTCCTCTGGGTGGGGTGCATGTCCAAAATGGACTCTCTCATAACGTGCTTTTGGTGATTCACTACAACAACTCTACTGGGGACTGTGTGTCACCCAACAAGTATGCTTGAAGCTCTCTTGCTCCCTAGCTCTGCCCCCTTCTCCCTCTGCTCACCTCTCCCCACGGCTCTAAGACTCGCTTACATTCATGGCCTTCAAGGGTAAACCCAATCACTCCTTCCCTGAATCCTTTTGGATGAGCTCCCATTTAGGACATACCCAGCTGGCTCCCTTGTGCCGGACCCAGACACACCTCTGTCTTTTCTTTAGTGGATCCATTCCAAAAGCGGCACTCACTTTTTGCTTTGGTATGTCAGATACAATAGTCGACCTCGGGCTCCTTCCTTAGTGTTTACCTCTAACTTTTCCACCTTTATTATATATCCTTGGGGTGGCTTTTAACACTAGTTTTATAATCTTTTAGCAAGCCCTGCATAGGTGGTCAGGTCTCTCCCAAAAGTTCCAGTAAAGGAAGACCCCGTTGTAAGATCCTGTTACACATAGCTGGAGGAGAGAGCATATATGGTGGCCAGAGCTGGCTAGGACTAAATATACGAACCTTCACATTCTAAGCAATGGGAAATCAGTGAAGGCTTTTTGAGCAGAGTCCCAAGTCAGGAAAAAGGAATACATTTCTGGACACTGGACATTCTAATGTTGGGTGTTACTTGAACAATAAATGGAATCCCTTTTGAAATGGGAAGTACATATAGGATTAGAACCACCAACCACCATAAAGTATTTAAAACTACTAAGACATTCTTACCTAACGCCAGTTTTCTGATAACCAACTTCCCTCAGTGATTCACCAATAAACCTGTATATATCCTTACTTAGGCTTTCAAAATTGTCTTCTTGGAATGTAAACTTTAAGCCTGCCACTATACCTAAGCCCTGGCCAATTTAATGCTGGAATTCTGAACCTTCTGGTCACACACTAAGACAATCCTTTGTGAATACTTTTGTCTTGATTGAGAATAATCACTTGACACTTCATGGACAAAATGTATAAATTGAAAGACATTGGCATGGAATAGCCAACTTTAACGGGAAAAATGAAATATGCAATTATTCCATTAAAGAGAGTAGTTTATTTTTGTCCTGACTAAATCATCTTTCACCACCCTGGCTTCAGCTCAAATCAATGTGAATCTTTAGGGGCAAAGTCTAATAGACAACAGGAGAATGTTCTGTGTGACTCATTCATTAATTCCTTCATATGTCAAATGACCAGCTGACTGCTCTAGGTGCTGAGAGGATGTAAGAACGGCACCACTATGAACTCAATTCAACGTACGAGGGGTATGGGAAGTAGCTAGATTTTTTTGGTTCACTTTGAAAAATGATTAGCTCACTTTAATTCATTCATTCAACAAATACTTATTAGGTATCATTCATTCATCCATTCACTCATTCATTCATTCATTCATTCATTTAATATTGAACGCCTAACCAAGTCCCCAGCACTATGCCAGACACTAGGGATACAGTGGTCACTGCCCTCATGAAGTTCACAGTGCTGGAGCTCCATGGTTATGGAATGTCAAATAAAATAATCCTTAATAGTTATTCAAACACAGGCTCCTCATCATCCGTCCTGTATGCTACAGAAGATCATTTTCACAATTTCGTAAAGGAGATACACATATATACATATATATATGTGTGTGTGTGTGTATATATATGTGTGTATATATATATATATATATATCTCATCTCCAATAAATAACATGCTCACTGGAGAAATTTTAGACACCCTCCCTCTAATATTAGGAACAAGATTTCTTTTTATTATCCTGTTCAACATAATACTGGAAATATTATGGAGCTATTACTTCTGACAAACACAATGAGACAAAAATTAACAACAGCAACAAAGGTATAAAGAAGGGAGGAGAGATATAAAATTTTGCAGGTGATGTGATCTTGTAGATACAACTCATGCTGTCCCCTCTGCTTGGGTCACTATTTTTTCTAACCAAAGCATCACAGTTCAATATCACTGCTTTTCAGAAGCCTTCCCTGACCATCCAAGCCACATTAGATCACCTAGCTCTATAGTTTAAAAATGACTGTGAAAGACGTTATGCATGCAGAGCGTATAGCGATGCACATTTTAAAACTTAATAAATACACACATTTAGCAAGGTCAGAGGATATAAGATCAATTTTTAAAAATTAAATATATTTCTCTACTCCAGCAATAACCAAATAAGAAATATAATAGAAACCTAGATGCGATTCATAAAAGCAATTAAAAGTCACTGTATAGGAATTTGATTCCTTAGTTTTATCTGTGCCCCTTTGTGATATATGAATTAGATAGAGTATAGAAATAAACTAATATATTTCATTTTTATTTGTTTTACAAAAAGTATTTATATGTCACTTCTTTTCACAAAGGGTGTGGTAGGCTGAATAATGCACCCCCAAGAAAACATACCCATTTCCAAATCTCTGCAACCTGTGAATGTTACCTTATATGGCAAAAACAAAAACAAACAAACAAAAAACAAGGGTTCTGCTGTTATGATTAAGGATCCTGAGATGGGGAGATAATCCTGGATTATCCAGGTGGGTTCTACAAGCAATCATAAGTGTCCTTATGAAAAGACACAAAGGAAGACTGACCACAGATGAGAAAAAGGCAATGTGACTATGAAGGCCGAGATTAACGTGATGTGGTCACAAGCCAAGGTATGCTGGCAGCAACCAGAAGTTGGAACAGGCGAGAAACAGATTCTCCCCTAGAACCTCCAGAGGGAGTCAGGCCCTGCTGACATTTGATCTAGGCTTAGTGAAACTGATTTTGGACTTCTGGTCTCCAGAACCTTAGCAAAATATATTTGTACTGTTTTAAGCCATGAAGTTTGTAGTAATATGTTACAGCAGCCATAGGGAACTAACACAAAGGGTTTACGACAATGTTAAAATGTCTTAAACATTTGATACACACACATACACACACACACACACACACACACAAAAACAAACAAACACGCGCCGGCGAACCCTCAAATACTCTGCGGGCCCTGTAGTGTCCGGCTGCCCTGCCCTGGAAGCTCACTGGGCGGCGCACACGCTCACTCACACAGACACACAAGGTAGTAATGTATAAATAGAATGTCACGTAAGACTACTGAAAAGAATGGGAACAGGGCAAACGAAGGCTGGATATTTTAACTTGAGTATTAAATTTCTCTGAGCTTCTTAGCTTCCAGGGTCAGAAAAAAAATATGATTGATTGTATAGCTTTTATTACTGGAAAAAGAAAATATACCAGGTTCAGATTAAACTTCACTTTTCCAACTATATGAATTTTAAAACAAATTCCCCAGTGGGACTTTACGTGGGGTACAATGAGTGACACATTAACTCATCAGCATGGTTACTGCACATAGAGGCATGACCTTCACATGCCTTTTTTTGTATTTTTAAATTTTTTATTCAAAAATAACTTTAGACCTATGGAAATGTTACAAAAATAGTACAAACAATTGTGGATACCCTTCACCTAGATTCTCCCAATAGTTTGCATATGCATTCTATACACACACACACACACACACCACATTATGTGTTATGTGTGCATAATTTTTTTTTCTGAACCATTTGAAAGTTGCAGATAGAATGCACACTTACTCCTAAATACTTCAGTATGTATCTTATTTTAAAAATATTCTCATATAATCATAGTGTAATTATCATATCAGGAAATAAACACTGATATAAATCTATTATTTAATCTATAGACCTTATTCAATTCAATTGTGCACAAAACGTCCTTTCTAGTAAAAGTGAAAAAACGTGTCTCTAGTCTATGACCCAGTTCAGGATCACAAAGTACCTCTAGTTGTCATCTCTCTTTAATGTTCTTTACTCTGAAGCCCTTCTCCAGCCTTTCTTCATCTTTCATGACCTTAATATTTTTGAAGAGTAGAGGCAAGTTATTTTGTAGAATACCTCTCAATTTGAGTTTCTGACATTTCCTTATGATTAGACTCAGATTAGGCATTTTTTTTGCAGGACTATCACAGAAGTAATATTGGGTTCAACTGGCAACTTCTTGGGGACATCTTTGATAAGAGCCACGGGTAAAACATTTAATTTTATATAAAAACATAGCTTACAGAGTTAACCAAAAAAAGTTTCTCTCCTGTAAGCCTAGTCTGCTCAAGGAATGCCTGAGACATGCTGCTCTCTATCCAGATGGCTCTGCCTACTGCGCAGTAGCTGATCGGGGAAGATGAGGTGAGAAACCCAGGAAGCCTCTAATGCATCCACTCTGCAACCCTGGCACTGCCACTGCCAAAAGTGCCACTGACTTTTATCTCCTAAACATCTTTTAAATATATTGACTTCTCTCATCTCCTCCACCATAATCCAAGACAAACCACCATAATATCATCTCTTACCCGGACCCCCAATCTCCTATCTGGTCTCCTAGCATACACTCTGGTCTCTCTCCAATCTGTTCTCCAAACTGCAATTATTTTGATCCTTTGTAAATCCAATTATGTTACCCACTGTGTTAAAACTATTCAGTTTCTCTAAGATAAAAGACCTACATCCTTTACAAGCCTTTATAAGGCTTATAAACCCAGCATGCTCTGCCCCTTTTTGCTTCTCCAGCCATAACTTGTATCAATCCTCCCTCCTGCATCACTGTGAACCTGCCAATTTCCCTCCCATTATCCCGCTGTATTCTCTTCTTGGACCACATTCCTCTCAACCATCACCATGCAGACCCTTCTTCCTCCCTATCAGACTCTGCTTAGTTACCTAAACAAAATATCTCAGCTCAAACATCACTGCCTTTCCAGAAGCCAACCACCCAAACTGATAGTTTCACTTGGCTTCATGCTCTCATGATTGTTGCTCTGCTTCACATCACGTATATATCATACCTACAGAAGAGTGTATAACACATATGTGTCCATTTTAAAGACAGTTTATAAGTACTCATGCTCCCGTCAAAGCCTCTCTGGAAGGCACTGTTTTTCCTCAACAACCAGCACTTCTCAGCCATGTAATTAACCAGTGTGTTGATATTAGTGGCCATTATTTCCTTGCTTGTCTTTCTATGTCTAGCACCTATAGATTTATTCCTAACATGTATTGTCTCTCTTGCCTCTTTCTGAAGTTTATATGAATGAAATAACTCTGTAAATTTCTTTCACTTAAAATTGTTTGATTCCTTCACTTAAAATTGTTTGATTCATCGATGGTGTTCTATGTTATTGTAGCTCCTTCCTTTTAAGTATGCACACCACCATAGGAACATAATACAATTTAGATATTCATTCTATTATTGGTTGAAACTTGGATTGATTCAGATTTGGGGCTATTATGAAAAATAATGCAATGAATACTCATACTTGTCTCCGGGTACACATAGGTACATGGGTGCAATAGTTTCTCCAGGTTTTTACCTAGCAATAGAATCGGTGGAGTGCTGGATACCTGCATATTCACATTTATCAGGCAGTGCTTTGCTGTTTTCGAAAGTGATTGCACCAATTTATACTCCCAGCAGCAGAGTCCGATGTAAAGCACTTATCAAGGTCTGGAATGATATGTATTTTGTGACTGCTTAGTATCCACCTCCTCCACTAGACTGTAATTAAGGTCTGTGTCTGCTTTGGCTCACCATCTTCACTCTACTGCCTGGTGCATAGTAGGCACTCAAAACAACTGGCTGAATAAAAGCAGGGACTTGATAAGTTTAGGTATTTTCTCTTTTCAACCACACTATATTTTCCTTATCTCAAAACGGTGATGATCATTTGCGTCCTACTTACTAGTTTCCAATGTAATGGTAGTAATCAAATGCGACTGTAGAGAGCAATCCAACAAACACAGAGTACATATTAAGTGTCCACCAATGTTCCACTACTATTGGACCCAAAGGTCCACAGACGGAACGCATGAAAGACTGTTGTCAACGGCAAGTGCTCTGTGAATGTATGTGGATTAAGATTACTTTGTAGAGGAAGACGGGGGTTTCAAATATCACTGCAGGGAAAACCAGGGAGACCAACTAATGCTTTCAAGTGCAATCCGCACCTGTGGCCCAAATTATTCACCAGCACAAACAAAAGAAGCTTGCTCCAAGCCCTGATCAGAACAAACACTTTAAAATGCTTTTCCCCAGGTGGCATCATCTTTCCTCTGTGCCCGGGCTCAAGGAAAGGCTAGGCAGAGAGCTGGATAAACACTGCACTCCGGCTGGGCACTCTGGGTTCAAAAGGAAAGTGTGACTTCGTATTTACACTGAAAGATCTGAGGCCTTTGTGGTTTCCTGTTTCATCTTGGTGTCTGTACTTTGGTTTCTGGGTTCGTCTGCACAGAGCTACAATTGTGGGGTCATCCACTGTGTCCCTTCACCCTGCTTTTCATGAGAAAATAAGAATTCTACAGTCTCTAATTGTTGGCAGATTCCCCGCAGTACTTTATCCACGTCCCAACTTCTCTCAGTGCGTCTGTAGCTAAGCCTGCAAGACGGACTTTCTTTAAAAGGATGGATTCAAGGGACCTCCTAGTGTGTCCCAAACTGGCAGGGACTACAAACAAATGACTGTCCAACTTGATTTATTACATTTTACACTACTATTACATTAATTTACTTCACTCTTACATTCATTGAGTGTAAATTTAGGGTTCCTTCTATGTACAGGGTGCTCTACTAGGCATCGAGGAAGCAATGATGTAATGATATAATTGCTACTCTGAAGGAGCTTAAAGCCATTTTTTCTGCAAGTCCCCAATTACAATCACTTGCGTACATGTTAAAATTACAGATTCGTATATACTCCTTCCTAGCAAGACTTACTGAATCAGACCCTGTAGGAGTGGGACCTGAGAAATTATATTTTTAAGGAGTTCCCCAGGTACATTTTATGCACAGTAACTGAGAACACTGGCTTGCATCTCAGTGGAGAATTTGCAACCACAATGGGGACTAGTGACAAAGAATCACAAGCTCTTCCTGTGATGAAGCAGACTTTCCCCAGCTGCAGGATCCTTCAATGTGAGTAAATGAAGATAAACCGCCTAAGGATGCAGCTGAAATAGCTTGAGGGTTTGCTCAGATATGTATCTGAGTTTTGGCCCCATCACTTACTAGCTGTGGGACTTCGGACAAATCACTCTGTTTCTTTGAGCCTCATTTTGAAGACGAGAACACCTGCTTTGACTGCCTCACTTGGTTATTCTGAGCATCAAATTTCACAAAGCATTTTACAAACTCTAAAGCACCAAGAAAGAGTTAAGTCATTTTATTATCACAAAAACTTTTCATAAACAAGAAAATAAAGTCAACCCCTGACGTTTCTCTTAAGCAGTCAAAACTATTTCTCTTAACCATCCCAACCTTTGTCCGCGGGGCCCACGTTCTCTTAAACATCATAGCTGTGTGTGTATTAAGTGGTTCCTTCCAGGTTCCGGCAGCTTTTTCTAAAAGCAGAGCTCAAGAGTGAACCCAGTCCTGCCTAGGGTCGCAGGATACGTACGTCAGGTACCATGTGAACACTTTCAAGGGATGGCTATAAAGACAGGAGCCAGGCAAGACCTCGCTTCCCTTGTCACTGTAACCTCTCTCACCTCAATTCCATAATCTCTTGTCGAGAAATGCAGTCTCTCAGGCCATTTTAGGCTGCTACCTTCTAATTATATTTAACTTTGGTCCAATCTTAACATATTATTACTTTTTATTCTGATCTAAAACATGGCTACTACATCTTTCTTTCTCAAATTCATCTCACACATTCATTGCGAGGATTAGAAATTCTATACACAAACTGTCTTGCACAGAAACTGGCACATGGCACTTCATAAATCCGAGCTATCATTAAGTATAAACATGTTCCTTGGTCATCCTTGAAATGTTGTCCCCAACAAATTCCTTTTTTATACTCATATACCATGCATAAACCTGAGTACCGAGTAGGCTTTTCCATTTTGAACATTTCTTTTTTACATCCAAATTTTACATCCTTGAACTTGTTCCTTGGTCATCCTTGTGTGTACTATCTATTTCACTTGGGATACAAATCATTTGCTATCTGTTAGCATATCTCTTTGTATGAACTTGTTATAAACTGTATTTTGAGTACGTACTATTTGCCCTAGAAACAGAGCATAGAGGACACTTTGCTCAGTGAGCCCGGGTTTGTGGGAAAGACAGAGAAGGACGAGGGCTACACTAGAACTGTGCATAAAGAGTTCTGAAGGCCCACGTAACAACATGTGGTGGAGCAAGGGAAGAGGAGGGCCTCCCGGAGCTGACACCTGAACTGGAACTTTGAGGAAGACACATACTTATGAGAGTGAAACGCCCATGTTCTCAGGCATTCAGCCTAAGCTCCACCTCTTCCTCACGCCACCTCTTCCTGACTCGGTCACCTCTCTCCATGCCTCCGTTTCCTCATCTGTACATTGGGGATCATGAGAACCACCCCAGAGTTTACTAGAAGTATCAAATAACATAGCAAATACTCCGTAAGTGTGACTTATAATGACGATGATAATTCTGGTGATGATGAGACCATGTAGAAAGAAGATGTGGCCATTCCAGGCTGAGAAAACAACATGTCCAAAGGCCAAAGTTTCTTTTCCAGAAGAGTAAATATAGACCTCTACTTCTTCAATCCAAAGTATCCTAAATACCAACATATTTTTCATGATTCACTTGGTGATAAATGTTATCTAACGGATCAAGCTATTTCGGGTCTATTTAACCTACTTGGTATGAATATTCATAAGTTTTACTGTAGAAATACTCATGTGTTTGATTATGGGTGCTACTCAAGAACTCACTGGCAGTTCTATGTACTATACTGTATATATACACATTAAGTTTCTAAAATCTGGATAGCTCTTATTCTTAACACATTTGGCCCAAAGGAATTCAGATCAGGGCGTGTGGAGGCACCTGCTAGAATACAGGATGAAAGGTGAAGGGTGACAGATGAGGCCAGAGGTGGGCAGGGCCCAGATCACACGTGATCTCCTGTGCCCGGCTAGGATTCAGGAGATTCACCAAGAGATTTTAATCGGGAGGGTGAAGCCATCGGACTTAATATTCAAGACTATCTTCAGTCTACCAGGGTGCTCAGGTCCATGCAAATCAGTATCTTGCACACAACTAAAGAATGAATACATATATTAATATAATTGGCCATTCTCTCTGTGGGCTGTCTCTGCTTTCTCATGGGCCATTTCTCAAATTCTAGAGGCCCCCAGCCCTGTTTTTCAAGATCATACCTAATCTGTCAACTAGCAGTTACATATTAACCTGACTAACATTCAGTTAATTCTAACACGTAAGCAGATAATAAGTGCATGAGTCAGGGAGGCCCCATGACTGGTAGGTATGTCAAGCAGATCCTGGGCAGCTGATCCATCATTCAAAAGCACCACCTAAGTAAATGTCCCTACAACCAACAGAAGCAAGGTTCAGTCTTTGCCTGGCTCCACAAAAAGATAAAACTAATGGTGGAAAAGCCCAAATGCAAATTTGGCAAGCGGATCGCATTGGTACCTTTCCATCAGGTTTATGTACATATTTGCTTTTGGCCTGCTTCAAGGTATAGTTCAGTGAAAACTCTTCTCACGTGGATGGAATTTTGTGACCGCATTGATCAATGCTGCTGTGTCAAGGAAACAACCTAAAGCCCCACTGAAGACGAGACAGCGTGTACAGGTTGTCAATCCATCAGAAGAGGAAATCGAACAAATATGGTATGATTTGTTCTTCAACACATTTTGATGGTTGTTACCCATATATTTCTGTCTGTCCTTCAGTAAATTCAATATTTACTGGACCCATAACCACGTGTCAGGTACTACACTAACTGTGAGTAAGTGGAAATTGACTATTTTGTGATAGTCTCCTGTTACCTCTATAAGTAATAAAAACCACATGCTGGCCTCATTCATAGTGTAACCTAAAAGATGGGCACTAAATCTTTCTCTTTCCCAAACATCACTCAACTGAATTCTCTAGAAGTTTTAAAAATACATGGCAGAGGTGAATTTTATAGTATGTGAATTACCTTTCAGTAAAAATGTTTAAAAAAAAATACATCACAGCATTGCAGTAACTTTCACCAACTTACAATTTAAGACTTCCGCTCTTTTTTAACTAAATATATCCCAAAGCTTTAAGACCATGGCCAAAATGTCCACTCAGTTTTCCCATTTGAACATTTTGGTTTTTTTCCCCCCCTGTTGGCAGTAGGGAGCCACTGAACATCCATTAGGAAAGGACTTTCCATCTCAACACTGGCACTGATGGCTCAAAAAATTTCTCAGGGGTGCTTGAGATCTTTGATCTTTTAGATGTTACGTCTCCTGGTGCTTTAAGACTGATGAAGCAGAAGAATAGAAACTATCCCAAACTTCTCTGATGGCTCTGGGGACAAACAATATGAAAACTGAATTAACGTGAAACAAAGAGGCCCTTGGAGCACACAAGTAGAGCGGGAGAAGGGGATGAAAAAAATAAGGGGAAAGCAACAAGGCAAAAATACTAACCGCCCTGAACTAAATGCATGTAGAACAGATAAGCCGATGCGTGTGGAGGCCCTTGGCACAGTACCTGAGACTTTGTGAGGCCTCTACAACAGCTGGCTTCAGCATCTGTTTCATCCACACTGAACCACTGGAAAAGCACAGCCACTCTCATAACTGCGAGGTCGCCCCCAGCAGCCACAGTGGCAGGGTCTCCCACACAGCACAAGTGGTAAATAGGAAAAGGGGGGAAAAAAAAATCGATGTGGTTTGCATTTCATGCTCTTCCAAACGAATACAAAAACAGCTTCATGAGCTGGGAAGCCTGCCGCATGTCTTCAAATTGCCTAATTCGGTACTTGACCACAGAGCAGCAGGGAAACAGGGAAGATTAAATAAGGAGTCTCATAAATACTGTCCTCCCAAGGGATGCTGGTGACAAGTGATGTTGTTTATTTTTATTGTTATCATTAGACTGGTGTCCTCTTGAAACGCAGTGATTTGAAAAACTAGGAAGAAGGGAAAAGAAGAGCCCTGTGGTCTAGTTGCAATCCAGCCCTCACTTTGCAGTTCTCACCAGGCTTTGGGAAAGATCGGCCTTGTAATCACTTTACCCCCATTCCCACAAAACATGCGTGCCCATGGCCAGCCCACCCTCCAGCCTCAGTCTCATTGTTCTGCTAAGAGCTGAGAGTATAAGCTCTGGAATCAAACAGCCTGAACTGGAAAGCTATCTCTAGGACTTAACTAGTTACATGACCTTGGGTAAGTATTCAAGTTTCAGACCCGGTAAAATGAGAGGATAATTCTGATAATTGCATAAGGTTATTATGAGAGTTAGATAAAATAACACATTCAAATTTCTTAGCCCACAATAAACACGTAGTGAATGGTCGCCATTAATGTTATTGCTGCTAATTCTATTTCTTCCCCCTGCCTCTTCTACCATTCTTCCGGGCAAGCTGCTGTCTTTTGTGGAAAGCTGGGATCAGGCCAGTAGAGAGACTGGCCTCTCCAGAAGCTTTTGTTTCTGACCTTCTGAGAGGCCTTGTTTCATCTGACTTTGCTGTGTTGCTGGTGGTATTCCAGAAGCATGAGACCAGACAGCCCTACTCACCTTTTATAGGAATGGAAGGAATAGCTGGATCACATAGTAGGTGTGACCTTTGTAAGAACTGCTAAACTATTTTCCAAAGTGGTTACACCATTTCACATTCCTACCTGCAGTGTGTGAGCCCCAGTTCCCCATATCCTTTTACAACTTTAGACCTTTTAATAAGTGTACAGCAGATCTCACGGTGTTTTTCATTTACATTTCCTTACTGATTAACGATGTTGATCATTTTCTCAGGTGCTTATCACTCATATCTCTTCTTTGGTGAGATGTCTGTGCCAACATTTGCCCATATTTTAACTGAATCTACTCTCTGTCTCCTCTGGAGCCTTTGATAGAAGCCATTTAACTGAAAGGGAAGAGCAAAGATTCGGTGGGGGAAGGGGGGAGGTCAGTCCCCTAAAAAGCTAGAACAAGCGCCCACTTCCTGCACATTGGGTGATCCATTTAACTACTCTTTGCTTCAATTTCCTCACTTGTGAAATGGGGACCGGAATGGTGCTTCACAGGATTGTTGAGCTGTTTACATGATGGAGAGGACTTAGCACAGTACTTGGTACACTGTAGGTGCTCAATGGATGGCAGCAACTAATACTACTTCCTGTCTCCTCATAATGACTGAGGCTGGGCCAGGGATGCTAAACGTCCTCCACCAGCACAGTGCAGAGCTGTCCTGCCTCAAATACCAGGACAAACACTACCCTGAGCTTCTTTCGTGCATGAACTGGCTCTTGTTGGGCACTGAACAGCATCAACCTTGTACTCACGGAATCAATGATGAGTCTGTAACGTGTTTTCAGTTTACGTGGCTGCGGGGCACAGGGCTAGTCTCAATATGGAGAGTCTCCTGAGAATGCTGGTTCCTACAGGTGACATCAGCGGGTCCTGGTGAACTCAGAGGAAGCAGGGTACTTCATGCACAACCCAGTTCTTTCATCGGTAGGTGTAACAGTGCTCCTATCTGTACCAGGTGGACTGCCTTCCCTCTCCACCTCTCCCATGACCTCTACCAATGAACCCGCTAAAGAGACCAAGACAGAGAAACTGGTCCCACTTGCCCACTGTCTTCTTAGCTGTGACATCCCACTAACAGAAGATCAAGAGTTCAAGGCATGCGGCTGTTCTCCCTTCCTGTGCTGGGTCCCTAATGGGCCTCCACATGCCCACATCCCATCCAGGCCGCAGAGGAAGTCAGCTGCATGGTGTTGTGGACACAGAAGGGGAAAACAAAGTGAAGTGAGGCCAGGGCCTCGTGCCTGAAACTGAGCTAGCAGGAACAGTGTCCCGGGGGGAGTGGGGAAAACCACGATCCTGCAACTATCACATCCTCTCGGAAAACGTCCTTGTCTACTGATGACTTGAGTGGGCCCTTCTCCTTATTCCCACCATACTCCAGTCACGTATTTACTGTGCTCACTGCCATTCTGTATTGCAGTTACCTCCTTCTTGTCTGCCTTTCTCAGTGAAGACGCTTTACCTTATTTATTGGAATGCCCTTAGCACTTAGCCAGGCAAATACAAGAAAATGTTTTCTTAATGAGGGATTGATTTAATGAATGATTTTTTTAAAATAAACTTTTAATTTTAAAAGTTTTAGATCACAGAAAAATTGTAAAGATAGTATAGCGAGTTCCCACATATCCCACACCCAGTTTTCCCTATCATTAGTATCTTACGTTATGTATATATGTCACAAGAAAGATACTGATCCATTATCACTAACTAAAGGCCTCACTCTATTCAGATTTCCTTGGTTTCTACCTAATGTTCTTTTTCGGTCCCAGGAGCCCATCTAGGATGCCACATGACATTCAGCTGTCGCATCGCTTTAGGCTCCTCTTGATCGTGATAATTTCTCAGACTTCTCTTATTCTTTGATGACCTTCACAGTTTGAAGAGTGCTGGTCAGGTGTTTTGTAAAATATTCCTCAAGTGGGATTTGTCCGTTCTTCTTATGATTAGGTTTTTTTTTTGCGGGGGAAGATAACCAAGGTAAAGTGTCATTTTCTTCACATCAATGGTACTGTGTTTCCCCGATAATAAGACTTAGCTGGACCATCAGCTCTAATGCGTCTTTTGGAGCAAAAATTAATATAAGACTGGGACTTACATTATATTATAAAAATCCGGCCTTATATTATATGACCCAGCATTATATTATATTATATTATATTATATTATATTAATTTTATTTTATTTTATTTTATATTATTATTACATTATATGACATTAAAGACCTGGTCTTATATTATATTAAAATAAGACTGGGTCTTATATTAATTTTTGCTCCAAAAGATGCATTAGAGCTGGTGGTCTGGCTAGGTCTTAATTTTGGAGAAACACGGTACATACTATCAACATGACTTACCATGTTGATGTTGACCTTGATCACTGGCTAAGGTAGTGTTTGTCAGATTTCCCCACTGTAAAATTATTCCCTTTCCTTCTTTGCACAATGTATTCTTTGGAAGGAAGTCACTATGTGCAGCTCACATTTAAGGAGTGGAAAATTACGCTCCACCGCCTTAAGTGGGAATAGCCACATACATTTTTTTGAATTCTTCTGCATGCGGAGATTTGTTTCTTCTGTTCATTTATTTATTTACTCAATCGTTTATTTATATAAGTATGGACTCATTATATTGATGTTTTACTTTGGGGTATAATCCAATTCTACTTTATTTTGCTGCTTAAATTGTTCCAGTTTTGGCCACTGGGAGCTCCCTGGGTTGGCTCCTGAGACTCCATCATTATTATTATTTTTTAAGCAAGTTCCTTATTTTCTGGTGTTATAAGAGCACCAGGCTCATCTTGTCTATTTCCTGCCCCCATCCTAGAATCAGCCATTTCTCCAAGGAGTCCTGTTCATTTTACTGAAGAACGGGGTTAGAAACCAAGATGTGGGCCCCAAGGGTACTTTTAACAACTAGCTGCTAAGGTATACTTGTTTCTAGGCCCTGTCAGATATCAGAGCTGGGAAATATGTTTTGTAACCCGTATACCTACACGTGTCTATAAATGTTCCCACATGTATCCTTCTGTACCTAAATAATACTGAACATGAGCTCATCCTGATGTCCCTAATTCTAATCCATTACCACATGGATCATTCTGGCCTTACTGAACCATTTGTAATAATAACACTGTATTAGATATTTTGTACTCGGTATAGTGCCAAGCTGTTTAAAAGATTACTTCATTTAATCCTTAAAACTTCATGGATAGATACTATCACGCACATTTAACAGAGGAAGAAACTGAGGCACCAAAAGATGTAGTTAGTATCTTACCCAAACTTACACAGTAAGTGGTAGGGCCAGCACATAAGCCTGTATCTTTGAGATTCCACGTCCACTAAGTGACAGAGAACACCCTCCTTACATGCATCTAAGACTTTGCAGAAACTTCAGTTCTGAACAATTTAAGATATAAACATAATTCCTAGCTGTCGCCAACTACTGTTCTGTTCAAAACTTACCTCTTCAGTACTTTCCCACCCTGTTCCCAGGGTTCTCTCCCCATCTGACATGCTAACTGGAAGACAACGTTGCCAAGTTACAACCTGACTTGACAGCACAAGAAAACGGGTGTTGGTGCAATGGCACGAGCAGCTCAATCTGACCCCATGACTTTTCAACCTCTGGCTAACCCCTGCTGTGTATTATCTTGGGTTTTGGTGACTTGGTTGTAATTAACTCTGAACAAGCAGCTTTGCTTTCATGGAGTTAAAAAAAGAAGAGTATTTTTTTTTTCTCTTGTTAATTAAATCATCTACAAGGAAGCTAAATGTGCAGCCCACACGTACAGCAAAGGCCTGATTAGTAAGTGTTATGTTCAACCTCAGGCTTTTTCTCCAGATTCCTGGAAGTAACAGGGATCATGAGATAGGGAGCTTCTAAGTATTCAGCAATACTCGCTTACTTGGACAGCCAGTCATCCATCCATCCATCCATCCATCCATTCACTCATTCGTTCAGTCTCGGTGATCTAGAAAGAGGCAACCTGTATAGCACGGAATGTTTTGGGGAGTTTTGTTTTAATCATCCTACTGGATTAGAAACATCAGCAGTGAGCAGAAAGAAGAAAAAGAATCCTTCAGACCAGGTTGAAAACCACTTTTTGTAAAGCCCACAGCCCCCTCTGGTCCCTGTGTTCTGTTTGGTGAATTTTTCTTGACAGTTGGTGGTTTTATTTGCCAGAACCACAACAAAGGGGGTCCTTGAGTTTCCCTGGGAGTGTTTCCTCAGACCTGCACCTCTCCTAGACCTCACAAAGGTGTTATTGTACGTGGTTCGCTGGGCGCCCAGCACCTGAGCGAGATCAAAGACACTTTCCGATGCCAGCATGACCACAGTCTCGCCCTCACCACATAACATTAAAGCTGATGATTAATCCCCTTCGCCCAGAAGGTCCCTTCCCACTCCCAAGTACAAAGCAGGGTGGGGGTGGGGGCTTTATTTCCAGAACAACACGACCATAATAAACTGGCATTTTATGACCCTCATTCATTGCAACCAAGTGCAGCTGCCCATCACGGCCAGACAGTTGCTTCCTGTGAGCCTTTATATCACCCGGAAAGTGTACTAAGAATACCATTTCTGAGTGTCTATGATGTACTAAGTGTGCACACACATCATGCACATCCTCCAGCAACCCTGTGAGGCTGCCATCAGCATTCCCCATGTGGTGGGTGAAGAATCTGACGCTCGGAGAAGCTAAGTGGCTCATCTCAGCCCACAGGGCCCGAGAGTACACGAGCAGATGTTCAGACCCACATCTGGATGACGCTGAAGCCCACGCTGTCTCCACTCCTCTGAGGCCCATTATCATCTACACAATTCAGTGCGGCATCGAGAAGATGCACTTGGCAATGAAACGGAGCTAGATCCGTGCTCTCAGCTCCAGCTGAACAGCTCTGTGACCTTGGGAAAATCACCGGACCTGTCTGTGCCTTAGTTGCCTAATGTGTAAAACGGATCCTTTAGGGAAGGTATCATCCTAATGAAGAGACAAGGAGACTAAGGAGCAGGAATGTCACAGAGTCACTCATATTCATTGGATTTGATTCTGCTCAGAAATCTGAATTGAGTGGGGTAAAAGTGCCAGAAATTCAGACTTTCCAGGAGAAACTGGATGAGATGTGTCGCTGGGAAAGCGGAGGATGACTTAAATAGGTTTAGTGAGTCAGTGTTCAGTGAAGACAAGCTAGCAAGTGGAGGCTCACGGTGAGGGAAATAAGGCTGGCTGGCCTGGTGGGCACCTCACACTTCAGGCAGCCTGAGGCCCCTGCAGAGCTCTTCCTTCAATGACAGCTAAGCCTCACAATGGGGCTGCTGAGGGGAAGAAAGAGGCCGGGATTTTCAAACTGAGTTACAGAATAAGAATTTACCCAGAGACATTCTTTTGGGGGTGGGGGGGTGGAAGGGTCAAGGAAAGCTCTGTCCGGAAGTCCAGCATAACACAAATGTCCCCTCAGGAAGATGTCCCTGAGCCCGGATGCTGCCCAGGCAGGGTCAGTCGCTGTCGCCTTCCTGCCCAGCAATACCCGTACTAGTAACCGAGAGCTCATCCTTGGGAAGGTCCTACTTTATGGGAAGCACATTACATCACCTCATTTCATCCTCACAATACCGTGAGACGCATGCTGCCACTCTCCCCGACTGACAGGAGGCACGTGAGGCCCAGAGGGGTTGAGCGCCTCGCCTCGCCCAAGGGCCCATACTCAGGAACGGGAGGAACCAGGATGGGTAACCGGTGGGGCTGGCCCAGCATCTCTGTGCAATGGGAAGCCGTGGGTGAGACCACCTTGCACAATGCCTGGCACATTGCTCAGCATCACAAGTGCGTCTGAATTTATACGTGGAGGCCTTGTATTAGAATACCTGCCACAATTCTACCTCATCAGTGAGAGGCCCTACGTCACCCTTTTGTTCCCAGGGTTTAGCACAGCCTCAGACACACACAGCCTCAGATCCAGCCCCAGAGGATCAGTAAATAAATACATGTATCAACAATGACTCTACCCAAATACTTAATGGTGAGAAGGCTCCTTGGCTCCTACGGTTACTAAGCACAGTTTCTCATCGCCCATGAGTCCCTTCCCAGTTCACAGCTTCTGCCCTGGACTGTACCCCACTCTAATCCTTGCTCATGCCCCTGTGCCTCCCCCGCTTGCCTTCCTCCTCCTCCCCCACTCTCCCCTCTATTTTACTCATCTGGGAAAAATCCAAGGAGTCGTCCATCTCGGTTGAACAGAGTAATGACTTTTAAATAAAAATATAGTAGAAATGGGTACTTATTGAAATGGAATGCTTTCAGGCTCATGCATTTAAAAAAGATATAAATTTTAGGGCAGGCACTAAATTTTAACTGCAATCTTGGAGAAAGCTTTTCCACTAATTCATGGAGAAGAATTAACAGTGAAAATTGCTTATCAGTGTTCTTTTGCAGTCATGATATGCTGCCTGATTCTATAGATCATCAGGCTGCTCCCAGGGAGATAGATTTATATTGATTGAGAGCGAGCTCAGTGGCCAAGGAAAACAGACACCCCTCTACAGAGAAGTCTCCGCTACCCATTAGGGACAGAGCAGTCTGGGAGCAAGGAGTTGCCATCTTTGGATCCGGTTTCACCCCTCACGCTGCCTCGGATCTCTGGCCAGGGTGATGTCAAAGGCAGACTCAACCCTTTTCACACTTTTTAAGAACTTGGCCCCTGGAAAAAGATCTGGCAAATCTAAGCCAGGCTGTCGGAGCGAGAGATGGGCTTCCGGCTAGACAAAGCCTGGGTGGCAGGAAGGGAAGAAGCTGAGGGGGTAAAAAAAGGGCCAGCAGCTCAGATCTCCTCTGGGCTGCCCTCCCCTGAGTGTGTAGCCCCACCCTTGGCCTGGCAGACTCACCCCCATGTGACAAGAAGATGTTCCACAGATGACAGCCAACCGTGACGTCACTGGCTGTCCCTCACAGGCGAGGCCATGCCCCCTCACATCTGCTCCAATCACTCCTGTGAGAAAGCAAAACAAAACAGAATCCTCTTTAAAAGAAAGAAAGAAAAAAAAAAAAAAAGGATAGCTAAAAACAAGCATAAAACACTCCTTTTCTTAATTTTATTTTTTATAACCAAACAACATTGAGAAAGCATTCCACGTGTAAGCCAATCTCAAAAAGAAACCAAAAGAGCATACTTGCCTGCCTTGGGAAAACTGAGGAACCTGTTCTGTTTTTTCTTTGCTCTAGTCAACGCAGGGCATCCAACATTGTAGTAACAGTAATAAATGCAATTAGAATAAAGGTAGCAGCTATCAGTGATTTTGTGCTCAATAAACATCAGGCACCGTACTGAATATTTACATGTATAGTCTCATTTTTTTATTAAGCCTGTCAGGTTAATATTATTAATGCCACACATGTCAGAGGAGAAACAAAGACACATGCAGAAGATGAATGACCTGTCCAAGGTCACACAGCTCGTAAGGAGCAGAGTTGAATAGAATCTGATTTAACACATCACATTTCAGTCTCAAAAATGGTTTGATGATTGCATCTTCTTGGCATGTGTCGGCCACCATTCTTACTACTACTTATTGCAGAACTACTACTACTTACTGCAGTGTAAAGGGCAGGGTGATGGACAGTGAGCTTCTGCTCAAAGAATGCCAGACAGCAGACAGTTTCCCATACATGGTATAAACTCAGGCTTCTCCTCCACACAGATTGTATTCCTGATACTTGCTGGGCAAGTGAAGTGACAAATGTGATGTGAGATCTGGGGAGATTTTAGAGCCTAGAACTGCCATTTATTCAAATATCCAGCAAGCACCTTCTCTGTACAAAACTATCCAGTAGGCATGATGTGGGAACACAAACATGCAGACTTTCCAAACTACAACACAGGCGGGAGGTGGAAAGTGCTTGGGGCAGGACAGAGACGGGACACAGGACAGAACAGCTCCTGCTGGCTCCTCAGCTCCACGCACTGCCACCTGTGCATGTCCAATAGCAACGCTTTCTCATCGCAAGACCTGTGCATTTCCTCTCCCTGCTGCCTGAAATGCCATTCCCCAACCTCTCTGTAGTGCTAACTCCTACTTATTCCTAACTCAAATGTTACTGCCTCAGAAGGCTTCCTTGATCCTCCAGGAAAGATGGAGTCCCCCTGTCCAATGCTCTCACGCACCCCTGGACTTCTCTAGCATACATGACACTGGGACTTCTAAAAAGTCATACACTGTCTGCCTCTCCTTTTATTATAAAAGCTGCTGGAAGCGGGCACTGTCATACCTCAGTGCTTAGTAGCCCAGGCCCCACCACAGTTGCTAGCACAGAGGAGGAAGGCTTGGGGATGTACGGCTACAGAAGACAGGTCCCTGTCCTGGGGTGCTCACAGTGCAGAGGGAGGGAGAGAGAACCCCAAGGGGAGCATCTCAGTGCAGGCATCAGGACGCTCGCTGCAAGAGGAACTGCAGGGGCAGCTGAGCTCACCTGTAGGGCTTCCGGGAGATTTCACAAGGAGGCGGGTCTATGCTGAGCTCTGTAGGAGTTCGCCAGGTGAAAGGCAGGCTGGGGGTGTCTCCTCCAGCCACAAATCCCCAGGGAGTGAAGGTGCTGGCTGCTCAGCAAGCAGGCCTTTCCAGAAAGCAGGATCTGATGGCTGCTGAAAGGCCTCTTACATTCCAACAACTTTCGAGGTTTTTCCAATGCTTTTTTCCAAATTCTACCTTCCCAAGCACTGCTACTTGTGAACCTCTGCTATTGTTCAGAGGCCCAGCAGCAGGGGGAAGTAAGACTCTTTCAAACTTTCTGTGTAGTTTATCAGAGTTAGGTCCCAGCCACCAGGCGACAGGTCTGGGACTGAGTCTGTAAGAGCACTGGGCCTACTCGCTTTCCCCAGGTCCCCTGCTCTGCTCAGCACTGTGGAGCTGCCCCTGCAAACCGGGCTGCCCCTCTCAGGCTCCAAGTCAGCCAAGGTCAGCCAGCAGACCTGAGGGAAGTGGAAAGCCAGAACATGTCTCTCCCACCCCTTCCCGTGTCTGGCGTCTGCTTCTGCTCCACATCTTCAGCTCTGTTGACAGGGCCTCCATGGCTCTAATATCTGCTGGCGTCCTGCACCTTTGAACTCTGGTAACACCACCTCCTTCCTTTGTCCCTCCAGCCTAGGGTCGTAGCGGCTTCCATTGGCTGATCTCTGGCCCACTTCACAGGGAAGTAACCCTTCTTACCTCCTTCGCTATCTGGGTCATCATTTGGGGGTATGAAATGCTCTCTTGTTTACATACTTAGAGTAGTTTATGTTTTCTGGGTAGACCTTGAGTGATTCTGTTCCTGATCCAGGCCACAGAGGCTTTTGGATAGGAAGCAACCCTAGATATGAGCTCATTTTAACTGAGCTCTTTCTGCACGCTTTCTCTCTGTACCTGTCTCACTTTATTCCCCCCTCCTCCAGATGTGATGGGTTGTCTTATCATCCTCATTTTGCAGGTGAGGAAACCGAAGCTTAGAAATGAGAAGTAACTTAACCAGGGTCATAGCTCACAAGAAACAGGGCTGGGAGTCATATCCAGGTTATCTGATTCCAAACTGCTAGTTTTTGTTTTTTTCTCCAAGATTAAAAACCCAATAGCCAGGTCAATGTTTACCGTATTTTGCCATGTATAATGTGCACCCATGTTTTTGGCCCAAACGTTTAGGGGAAAAAAAATCTTTCATTTTAATTTTTTAATTCAAATTTTTATTTGTTTACACTTAGGTACTTGTTTTTTGTATTATAAAGGAATTTCAGCATCTATTTTTTTAACATGTTATGGTATAAGAAATCTTATGTAACAAATAATTACAAAACACAAGAATAGATACAAGGTGCAAGAAATTTTACGTACCGGTAACAAATTATCGATATTTACGCATCATAGAAGGCCAAGAGCTCTTTGTCAGTACAAGTTGGTCATAAGTTCAACAAAACCGATTATCGTATTCCAGGGTATTAGTTTGCATATGGATATCGTTATTGATTTCTAGAGTTACACTTTTAACTCATAAGCATAAATAAAAGAGTTAAAAACGGAACAGATACGGAATTAGTACTACTCATGTATAACACTCATCCTTATTTTTCCCTCACAAATTTGGGCAAAAAGATGCACATTATACATGGCAAAATATGGTACTTATCTGTATATATCAAAATACTAGAGTCTTAAAGATATTGGTCATGAGATCCTTAACCAAAAAGGGGTTGGTCACTGTGCGTCCACAGTGCTATCAATAAGTTCAAGAAATTTCTGATTGATGGACCATATTTATTAAATGTTCTACGGATACAAAGTACAGCAAAGTGTATCTTACAAGGGTCAATCAATCCTGAAAAGTGGTTAAAAAGTGGGAAAAGAGAAATGTGTGGGAAATATTTCTTTGTTTCTTCTCTCATTAGCAGATTCACTGTTGATACACTGAGGCTTAGAATATGACAACTAAAGCATTATAATGAGAAAAACTAAAATTTGGAAACAGAAAGACCTTGTATAAAATGAAGAAGAAAGTAAACAAGATCATATGGTTGCTTTAATATTGAGGAAATGTTTGAAAATAATAGTTTGATTAATGGTGGCTATATCACCATCACCACTACCACCATGACCCTCACCACCATCACCACCATCACCATTGTGACAATCAATATTATCTTCTCTTTTTTTAAGAGACAGCTGTATTCTTTCTTCCTTTCTAGCAAACATATCAGGTATCTAAGATAGGCTGGGTACCATGCTAAGTACTTTAAATATTACCTCATTTAATCTTTACAATAGCCATAAAACATATTATTTTTCCCCTTCATCAGCTGCAGAAGCAAAGAATCAGAGAGTTCAAGTAACTTGTCCAAGTTCACACAGATATAATAAGAGGCACTGACAGCAGTTGACCTTCTCTTGATTCCAAAGCCCATGTTCTTTCTGTACTCCCTCAATTTATGATGTTATATAAAGGAAATATAAAGGAAATATATTTGGAAGGGTCAGTTATCATGGAATATTAGTAGGCACCGTGGGTTTAGAGTTTAAAAAATCTGAGTTTTGGCCCTGATTCTGCCACAAACTACCTGAAAGTTTGAACCGTTCCCGCACATCCACAATGAGAGAAATGGATCCCAAATGGAAGTCCTTTTTCAGCCATTCTCAGTACACAATTTACACAGTGCTTATAAAATGCCAGGTATAGTGTCGCCTTCCTGGAAGCAAGAGGGCAGAAAAAGTTCCTCCCGAGATCCTCCATTCTCATCTCTCTGAGACTTAGATAAACTCGGACCAGGCTTGAACAGCATCAATGAGAGGCAGATTGTGCCCCATTTCCCCTGAAAGAGTTTCTCTATGCTCTGCCTAATGTCCGCTCAATTCAACTGCAGTGCACAGCTGATGCCCGCCGTGAGACCACTCGAATCCGAGAGCTGACAAATCTCATTTTCCATTGGCCACAGAGAGCTTGGAGGGGCCATCCCTGAGAAAACAGACCCCCAAACAGAGAGAGCAACAAAGGGCAGAAGGAGCTTTCTTGTTTATGAATAAACATTTCACAATTCATAGCGGAATCACAGGCTGTACATGTAACATCAGGAAACAATTCACAAGATGAGATTTTGACAAGCGCAGCCCTCAACACTGCTGGGGCCCTTCATATGACTGTGCAAGTGTCAGTTTATTTAGCATTCTGTAGAAAGTTTAAAGGGAAAAACTAGCAGCTGAAGAAATAGGCGCGCGTGCGCGCGCACACACACACACACACACACACACAAACAGTGACAAATTCAAATGTGTTTTCCCTGAATCTTGCACAATGATTGGCTAATGGTAGTTACTCAATAAATTTTCCTTCTATAAAAAAACAAATAGAAGAACAAGCTTACTGAGTTAATGAATTGATTCAGGGCCTTGTATTTAATGACTCCTACCCCTCAACATTAACAAGAATATAGTTCATATCAAGGAATATGTTTTAAAACAAAATTAAAAAGGAAAAATCAAAACTTTATGAAAAGTCTCCTATTTACCTTTTTGCTATCTCCCTCTTCCTCCTCCCTCTACCAACCATCTATCCCTCCATGCAAACATTTATTGAGTATCTACTATACTTATGTAAAAGAAAAAAGACTTCACAAATGTTATGATTAAGAGTCAGTTATCCTGTAATTTATCAAACCGCAACTGCTTTGAAAACTTTAAAGGGTTATATAGAAGAAAAACACCCCAAGTCCTAGCATTTGTGTTATAATTATCTCAGACTTTATAGTTACATAAAGTACTTTATAGCTTGCAAAGCATCCTCAAACACTGTACCCTTCATTTAGCTTTTAGAAAGTCCTGCGATATATATTATTATATTTCCAGATCACAGTTGAAGAAACTGAATTTTAGCGGGGTGAAGTAACTCAAGTTTACTTAGAGACAGAGGTAGGACTCAAACTAGGATTTTCAGTCTCCTAGTCTGAAGTTTTCCCCCCATGTGTTTGAAAAATAAAAAGGTCTGCTCTGGATGTGTTGGCATCTTGAAAAGATCCTCTTGAAGCAACCTCAGACATCTCTGAAGAAAAAAAGGATGAGAAGGGTTTTGAGCATAACCTAAGACTATATGAACTTAACACTCCTGATTTGGCCGTTTGGAGAAACGGACTGAATGATAAATTTTATCAAATGAGTTGCTTGACTAAGCTGGCTAAGAGGTTTAAAGGGTCCCTGGGAAGGAGGCTCTCTGGAAACCACCAGTCTCTTGTATGAAAAGCCGGCTCCAATGACTATACACTCCTGGTACAGTAAGAAGCATATGGAAGACATTTTGTCTGCAGAGGACCAAACACCAGTCAGTCTACATAAAAGAAGACACTGAATTCTATTCTTTTAGCTAATATTCATTTGTGTTACATGAAATATAACATATGGGGTCGGCATTATAATGTTGTGCTTAAAAACATGGGCTCATTCATTATGTGACTTTGGTTAAGTTTCTTATCTTCTAGGCCTCAGTATCCACATCTGTACAATTTGAATAATAGGACACTCCTCTTAGGATTGTTAAAAGGATTAGATGTGTTAATATATGTAAAGTGCTTAGACCAGTGCTGTCCAACAGAACATTCTGAGATGATGGAAATATGCTGTATCTGCCCTGCCCACTCACTACAGCAGTCGTCAGGCACTTGTGGCAACTGGGCACTTGCAACGTGGCTGCTCCAACTGGGGAACTAAAGTTTCCCTTTTATTCAATTTTAATTAATTGAATAGCTACGTGTGACGAGTGGATAGTGTACTGGACATTGCGGGTTAGAACGTGCCTAGAACTATAATCTCACGTGCATGCCCCTGTGCAAATGCCTTGATCGCTAGAACCTCAATTGTGATATCTGCAGATTCCGGATAGCAACACCTACCTTATAAAACGGCTATGGGGATTAATTCATGTGGAATAGACCAGGACTCAATCAATGGGAGCTATTAAATCTAGGACCCACAGAAGAGCTGGGCACAGGTATAAAGTCCTCTGCTTATTCCTGAATGTGCGTAGCAGATCCACGCCACCAAGCATTTCTCATGCCGTTCCCTCTGCTAAAGAGAGTCTTTCCACGATACACCCCACCCCCCGACAATCTACCTGGGGAACACGGACTGCATTTTGAAGACTCAGCCCTTCCATCAGAAGCCTTTTTCTGGCCATGTCCCCCTCCCCGTCCCCCAGCTAAGGAGAATCCACAGAGTCTCTTTCTTTCGTACTCCAGCCCCTGACACTCTACAGATTCTATCACTGTATCTGTAATTTATTTGATTAAATAGCTATTTCCATCTACTAGCCTATGAGCAAACTGAGGCCAGGGCAGGTCTGGACACTGCTCACTAATTTCTGCTGCTGTTTGACAAATGAATGAATACATGTAGCACAAGACATAGTGGTAAAGCACAGACATTTTCTAGATAAAGGTACCAGATTATATCATGGACAAATGCTCTGCGTCTTAAATATGACTAATGGTAAAAGATACTGAAGAGTTTTGAGTGACAACTCATGGGTAGTAGTAAAATTATTACTGGAGCCTCACAACACACCTGGTTTAGAATTGTCAAAATCATTGGAAAAGAGGAAAGGTCCTAAAATCCTTATGGTTATTGAAAAATTGCCTTGTGCCTGCCACTTTGCAAATATTATCGTGTTAAATTCTCTTATAATGATTTTGAGAGGTAGTTTTTGCCACAGTATTTGACTAATAGAGAAAACGAGACCAACATTTTCAGGTAACTTATCCCAGGTCCCTCATGGCTAGACTGGAGGAAGAAGGTGTCACATGCAGATCTACCCAACTTGAAATCTCGTGGAGCCTACAGAAAATAATTCCTTTCTTTTCAACTACGTACAAGAATTCTAAGCATTCAAACACAGCATAGCTGAACTCAGATCTCTCTCAGGATTTATTGTTGTAATGCCACTAAAGCAAGCCCAAAAGGTCTATGTCAAGCCTAACAGATGAAGGGGAGTGAAACAGTTGAAAAGATTTCTGTGATCCTAGGGTTTGACAAAGCACCACCTTGGTCTTGGGAAAAAGAAAACAGTTTAGAATTCACCCAATCTAAATCCTAAAGTAGGTTTATTTAAAAAAAAAAAAAAATCCTCTGTGATAAGTCTACAAAGAAATGTTAAACATCTTAACACTACCAACTTCCCCCTCCCCCACAATCCCCCCTCCCCAAAGCAAGAAAGACAACAGAGAAGGTCTTTGTCTAAATGAGATGTCAAACACTTTTCCTAGATATTTGAACTAGTTAGGGCATAACAGTTAAGAACGAGGGCTCTAAAATTGGACTGCCTGATTTTAGGGTTGGCAGTTGGGCAAATCACTTACCTGTCCTGTGCCTCAGTTCCCTGATCTATAAAACTGGAATGATCATAGGCTGTAGCTCACAGGGCTATTGTGAAGATTAAGGGAGTAGAACAATGGCTGGATCATAGTTTACTCCATGTATTTTTGCCATTGTTACTCCTGACAACTCTCAGCTTTGGTGTTAATAGCAGGGCTTGGCATGACAGTTGAGGCACTCCCTTCCAGCAGGGTGCGTGCTGAGCCAGGGTTATTTAAATTTAGTGAGATTGATTGGAACACTTGTTTTCTGTCCTTGTGTATACAACTGATAACAGAATAATGGAGACCCAGGGGGATAAGAAAGATGCGGTACCAGGTAGTAGTAACAATCTAGCTGACATTTTAAACATTACTGAGAATAAACCATAAGCTGTTTACATCTCTAAGAGCCACGATAACATATAGCACCACACCTACTGCAATTCAACTTGGTGATGGCATTTGTCACTTCTGTCTAAATGCCACACTCTTCCACAACTTGTACCAATTAGAAACCAAGGCAAGAGCTTTGGGCGAGCCAGAGACAAAGAATAGACCCTCAATAACTGGGTCTGACTCCTCTGTTCCTCCCTTCTACTCAGAAAGATCAAATCTCAAAGGTAGGCTAATATGTAATAGCTGGGAAATCTGAGATTTGGGGAACACTAGCAAAATCCACAGTAAAGACAAAGCAAAAACTAGATTTCAGAAATTCCTTTTTTCCTACCTCAAAACAGCCTCCAGATTACTTGGACAGTCTCATCTATGACCTCATAAAAGACAAGTTCTTTTGCTCGCAGGCTTTAGACATATAAAGGCTCAGGTTGAAATCCAATCCAAACGATCAAGCTAATCCACAAAAATTACTTACTTTCTAAAGTAAAGAAACCAAAATTAAGGGAACTGGCGAAAGTACCACAAATGTTTCTGATGGAATTAATCCTTAACGAGATCTAAAACTTTGACGCTAAATCACACAGCTGCCTTCTGACATTTTACAAATCAATTCAACAGCTCTGTATGGATCCCTAATTACAAACTAGGTACTTTGTTAGGTGCTAGAAATCTACAGATGGAAATTGTTTCCCTTCATTCTACAAGATCTCAGTTTAGTCGGGGTAGAAAGATATACAGGCACTTACAAGATAGTATGAAACAGTGACTCAGATCTAAAGAAGTGCTAATGAAAGTAGGGAGCCCTGAGCCCTGGTCTTGGAGGGCCTCCTGAAGGAGGTGAGGCAGAAGTTGTGTCAGCCAGCAGGGGGAGGGCAGCGGGAGGGAAAGGCATTTCAGTTAAACCCTGAGACAGAAGACATGGTAAAACAAAGGCACAGGAGAAAGAAGTAATCAGATGCTGCAAGGTTGCTGGCTACATAATGTGAAGGGGATGGAGCCTTGTCTTCTGAAGACCTTGGATGGTGGAGCTCTCTGGGTCTCAGGATGGCAAGATCTCTGTTTGAGCCCCAGCAGCACACGTGTGCTGTGTAACCTATAGACTAACTTGCCTCTTTGCACCTCACTCTTCTCCGGGATAGGGTGAGAATAATGGCCTCTCCTGTACAGGGTCATTATCCCTGGTGTTAGCACTGTACCCAGCGTCCCAGGAGCCACCCCGCCAAGTCCTGAGAAAATGGGAATGGCTGCTTAATCTACGGGGGAGACATGTAGTAGCCTTGTGCCTGAGATACAGGAGTTACTAAATAAATGTTAGTGTCCAATTTCTCCCGGTGAGATAAGAGGACTAGGTTTCCTTCAGCAGCTGTTTCTTGCCCCTAGACAAATGGTTTCATTTATAAAATTATCTGAAGACTCTTTGAGTCTTGGAGGTAGGAACCAGCAGCCCTGACAATCACCGCAATCACGCAGAGCAGACCAGTGAGCCGCTTCGGGAAGATGCCAGGAAGGAGACCTGACTTGCTCAGACAGACTCTTTAGGACGCTGAAACTAAGGGAAGAGGCCTGAAACTTCAGAGAAAAACAGCTGGCAGGCTACTTTTCTCTCCCTAGCCTCCGATGCCAAGCTCAGCACCTCCTCCCTTGGTATGAGTTTCGGTTCTATCAAAAACTTCCAGAGGTTTTGTTAGGGTTAGTTGAACATTGACAGATTCTTCAAAGCCTGGAATTCGCTCTGAGAGCCAAAACCAGGCCAAGTTTCTATGGGGCTAGGATTTCCCCGGGGGAGGGGCACGGGCCTCCACCACACCTAGACTGATTAATCTAACCTTGCCCCAAGCTTCAGACAACAAGGAGACAGAAAAGAAAAATAGATCCTGAAGCTGGATCCTGATTTTACTCCCCCACCCCATTCCCAGGAGAGTAGGGGTGGAAGTGTAAGGTGACTCCCACCACGGGGTAAGAGTCAGGCCAGAGTCAGGGAATTAAGTGATATGTAGAGCAGCTGGAGAGAGGAACAAAAAAACCCTGAGCAGAATAAAGGGCCCAGGGTTTTAACACAATAAATGACATGTGGCTGAAATAGTTTCAAGGAGAACAAAGGCTTAGGTAAATAAATAGTGTGCAAGATGAGAGCAAAAATGAATTACAGAAAATCCCAGGAGGAACACACTGGCATTTTTCAAACACTACAGTTGAAACGACATCTCTGCTTCAGCAGAGATCAAGATCCAGCCCTCCCATTCCCCCTCTGCACCTGCTCCCGACAGCCACCTTCTGAGGACGGCAGCCCTGGCCCAGGCTTTTACTCTCCTTTCTCCGTGCCAGCCCCAGGCTCCAAGGGGAACTTCATTTTGCTTATTTAACTTCAGGATTCATAGCTCTACTTTAAATGAATGAGTTCACTAGATATCTCCAGTGAACTAAAGACAATAGGTTTTAATGAATGCCCAGCTTAGAAATTGGATGAATTACCCTGCCTGTCTTGAAGTTAACAAGTTATTTTATTATCTTCTGGCAAATATGAGAGTAATCTTTTTCAAATTTAAAAAAGATACTTCCATACACTTAATTTAGTAATAGCTAGGGGAACTATAGAGAGCATCCAAAAATTTAAACAACTCTTGCCTTATCAATGGATTTAGGGGGAAAAACAAGAAAAGTTGTAAAATTTCCTGTCTTCTTTTCAAATTCCCTTCTTTTCAAGGCCCATCGCCACAAGCCTATTTCAGGCTACCCTCACTCTTTCCTCTCCCCAAATTACCGTGTATGAAAATTACATAAAGTCCCGCTTGGAATGACTCTCTGGCTGACAACCAGTTTCAGTGGCTTGCCAATGCCTGGGGGGGACGCGAAGGAGGCACAAACGTGTCAGCGTCGTGTTCAGGGACTGTGATTCTGCCCCCGCCTATTTGATCTTTACAGCCTCCTCTTCCAGGAACCCGTTAGAGGTACCACAGGTTTTGGCCAAGTTGAAATGTTTATCATTTCCCAACCCCATTTTAGTGTCTTCACTTAAATTATTTTCTCCATCCAAAATACTCTACATTTCACTGTTTGCAGTGGAGAAAATATCGCTCATCCTGGGTTCAGTTCAAAGGCTACCCCTCCCACCACCTTGAAGGACCATGGTAGCTGATGTCCTGGGGGGCTGTCACCAGTTGTGTGGCCTTGAGCAAACTGCTGTGAAGGTCATACATACAGACCATCAAGCACATTTGTCATAGTGAAGTTACACAATGAATATAGCATCATTGCCCTTCCTTTGCCTCAATGTTTCAACTGACACTTCTCCCTTTTTCAAATTCCTATAGAACTTAATTATATCTCTATTTCTTTATATTACTGTCTTTGCCGCAGTAACTAATACAGTACCTAGCATAGTGTTTACAAACAAAACCATTAACTAATGTGTATATTTACTGGGTCGAGTGCTGGGGTCTGAAATTACACAGATGAACATGACCAGATTCCACCGCCCACAAAAAGCTCACCGCCTAAGTAGGGGAGACGAAAATGTAATCATATATTTAAATGTTTAAGTGTTACTGTCTATGTACTACATTAAATGATAGAGATAGGCACACGGGAAATAATTATTAGGCCACATGTTAGGCTGGGCAATAACATTACACCACAGTAAAGCAGACAATGTATGTACAAGAGCCACAATATTCCGGTACATTTAACATATTTCACAGAACTGAATTGTGTGGGTTTTTCTTTACAACTTTCAGCTGTGAAAGGCCTAAATATAGAAGGCGTGTAAAGTTTTCACTCATCTTATTGATACTGGTGGGAGAGTCCCCCTCTTAGGTTTCACGGTGGTGAATCACAGGCTGGCACACTTTAACTCTCTAGGTTAAATTCATCTCAGGAACCTGTGACGATACAGATCAACAGCCTAACACACTCTCTTTAAACAAAATATAAGACCTTAGCTTTCTTTAGACCCGAACATTTGATTCAAAGATTCTCCATGTTTCCTGGGGTTTTTTAACCTTTTTAATGAAATCATCCATGGCTAACTCAGTTAACACGGGCTTGGGTGAAGCTATATAAGTAAGAGGGGCAGACCTGGAGTCAGGTGGCGGAGCAAAGTTCTGCTCTCCATTCCATCACACGAACTGCCTGAGTCTGGGTAAGTGTCATTCTTCTCTTTAAATGGAGGTGGTAAGAATGTAGCCAGCCATAAGCTCGTTGTCCACATCAAGTGTTTTCCGGTAGTGCCTAGCTCAGGTTCTGGGTCAGCACACATAGATTCCTTTATAAAGTTCATCCATCTCACATTTGGTCTTCCTCTCTTCCTGCTGCTCTTGTTTCTCCCAGCATTATTGTCTTTTCCAAAAACCCTGCCTTCTTTTTTTAATTTTATTGGGGAATATTGGGGAACAGTGTGTCTCTCTAGGTCCCATCAGCTCCAAGTCATTGTCCTTCAATCTAGTTGTGGAGGGTGCAGCTCAGCTCCAGGTCCATTCGCCGTTTTCAATCTTTAGTTGTAGGGAGTGCAGCCCACCATCCCATGCAGGAATTGAACCGGCAACCCTGTTGTTGAGAGCTCATGCTCTAACCAACTGAGCCATCCAGCCGCCCCTCTGGAAGCTCAACAGCAGCTCGTTGTCTTCAATCTAGTCGTGGAGGGCGCAACTCACTGGCCCATGTGGGAATCGAACCGTCAACCCTGTTGTTGAGAGCTTGCGCTCTAACCAACTGAGCCATCCCGCCACCCAAGAACCCTGCCTTCTCATTTTGTGCCCAAAGTAGGACAGCTTCAGTTTTGTCATTTTTGCCTCCAGTGATGTTTCAGGCTTAATTTGCTCTGTCTTTCTGGCGGTTCAGGGTATCTGTACAGCTCTCCTCCAGCACCATATTTCAGATGAATCTATTTTTTCCCTATCAGTCTTCTTCACTGTCCAACTTTCGCATCATACATAGTAGTTGGGAATATTAGGGTGTGGATGATCTCAGCCTTGGTTTCTAATGACACTTCGTTGCTCCTGCTGAGCTCTCCTAATATTTCCACTGTTGCCCTTCTGAGTCTCAGCCTTCTCTTGATTTCTTGGCTACTGTCTCCATCTGAATTGATGACTGAACCAAGGTAAGTGACATCTTTAATACTTTCAATGTCTACATTGTCTATGTTAAAATTGTTTATTTCTTCTGTAGTCATGACTTTTGTTTTCTTGATGCTCACATGCATGTATACATGTGTACATACATGCATTCATACATGCATAATAAAATGTACATAAAAATATATACGTGTGTCTATATGGGAGATTATGGACTCCCCCAGCAGGACAGAAGCTCTGTAAGAGTAGGATCTTTGTTCACAACTATATCCAACACATCTATAACAATGCCTGGTACATAAAAGGAAGCCATCACCTATCTGTTATATAATGGAACGAATCTTTGAATTTCTCTTGTCTACTGCTATCATTCATAATGTAAATCTGCTAATATCACATTAATCATAGCTAAACATACACACCACTGCCAGGCAGTGTTCTAAGTTCTTTACAGATATGAGCTCATTTATTCTCCAAACAACTGTAAGGCAGATACTATTATTATTCTCATTTCATAGGTGGAGAAACTGAGGCATGGAGTGTCAGGCGACTTCCTAACTGAAACCAGGATTCACATCAGTTATATGTTCTAACTGCTGTGCTGTTTCCTTAAGATTTTTCATTCTCATCATCTTCAGAAGCCAAATTCTCACATGAGTACAGTGCACGATACTGATTAGACTTATGGAAAGCTGGGGTGGCGGTGATGCTGCTGAATGATATAATTGGAGACTAGTGCAATTTTTCTATATTCCAAGAATATTTTTAGTTTCTCCAGACATCTCCACTGGCTGCAGTGTGCCATGAGAAAATCCCTAAGATCTCAGCATGGAGAAATCAAAAAAAGTATTTCTCTTTGCTCTTTATGATGACTTATATGAACGCACAGTGAAGAGAAAATGGCAAACAAGGAAATTAACCAGGCCTATGGAGAGATAAGGAAGCAGCCAGCGGTTGAGACGTGAGGCTGCCGCCAAGGGGTGATAACGAGAAATGTGCATTTTCCCACCAACAGCTGCTGATGTGCAAGCCCCAAAGTAAACATTAGTGCTCATGGATATTATATGATGTGAAAGGAAGCACCATGTGTTGAGTTTTTGTGCCATGCAAAACAGTGGTCTTTTGGGGTAAGCCTATTCTTGTAGCCAGTGACGCAAGTGCAATATTAGACCCTGGGCCCCCAAACAAACACTTCTCCAGTAGTCCTCTACCTTTTGAACTTGGAGTAGGAAGTCCCCCTAACAGGTGGTTGGCAGTGTCAGAACCTGGGGCTGGGTTCTTCTGTGTGTTTTTGTTTTTGTTCCCAAGCTCAGCAAAGGAAAATAGCAGCTCATCTTTTCAGTTATATGCAAATATACGAGAATAAGTAAACTCTTCTGGTTAAAAATTCCCTCTAAATACCCAATAAGGTTCTAAAGCTGATGAGTTGGTCAGAGATTTGCTTCAGATCAGGGGCTACCTCCTACCAGGTGAGACATCTGCTCCATTCACTAGGTAGCACTGGTTCAGCAGTCTGACACAAAGGCTGCACCAAAGCACATGTGAAGTCCTGGGGAGCGACACACAGGTCAGGGTTTGAGTCTTGGTCCAACCCTTCCTGATCTTGTAACTTTCTCGGCAAATCCCTTTACCCCCCGGAGTGTCCGTTTATTCAACCATTACAGGAGGTAAAAATACCTGGGTGATGGTTTGAAAATGGCAAGTCAGTACACAAATGAGATTAATATCAACATTAATCAACAAAATTAATATCAACTTTAATATTACCTATCTCCCTACCACGCAGTCAAAAACTAACTAGCCTGGTCTAATAGCCCTGGTCTTATTCCCCATGACTGGCAGAGCCCCAAACACCTGAAATCATTCCGTCTTCCTAATTTGGAGGTGGTGCAGCACAATGGGGGCAGGGCCCCTGGCTGATGCATTAGGACACCCAGTCTCAAACTTCAATTCTGACTGTAATTTGCTGGGGTGACCTTGGATGCTTCCCTGCTTTTCTGGGCCTCAGTTTTCTCATCTGCAAATTGAAGAATCTGGTATAGAGAATCTTGGAGCAACCTTTTAGTTCTAAAGACTATGATCATTCATTATCCAAACAGAAGCATTTGTATCAAATTAAAGACATTACCATTTCAGGGCAGGTTCACAACCGTATATCCTGAGTTGTGTGACACAAGAGCCAGGCCAGGGGGAGCTGGCTATAGCCCCAGGGCCGTAATTCCTCCCAACTTCTTGACCAGAGAGAAAAAAACTGGTGTCTCAGCTACAGCCCGTCTCTTGCAGTCCAGAGCAGCACAGATCTCCAGGAACGCCTAGGAAACCCGAAGCTATCCTTCCCCACATCTCCCCTCTACCCCTCTCCACAGTTCATGCAGCTGCTTCGGTCTCAGGAGAGGGGGTTCTCATTAAACTAAACCTCAACTTAAACTGATAAACTCAAAATCACATTAACAAAGACGCTCTCCCCCCTCTGATCTGCATCCTGGAACACCCAGAATTATCCTTGCTCTATCTGCTCAGGCACTGGCACTGCTTTTCTCCTTCCAGATTCCCGGCATGACTTTATCTGCTCGTCTAATCCCCCTCCGTTCCTTACAGACCATCTGCCTCTTTGGGTCCACCTCCACTTTCTGGTCGGCTCTGCTCCCTCCTGCCCCCAGCTCTCGGCCTGAGCGTGCGCCTGGCTCCTTCTCAGCACACTTCTGGTTTGGTCTGACCTGTCTACCTGGCAGTTGCACATCATTGCTGCTTCTGACCCATGTGCCCACTGCCAACTTGCCCCGCGGCTGTCTCCTCTGGGTACCAGGTAACACCTTCCGCCTTACAAACTGGCTGCCCACGCCCCACGCCAGACATTCAGACTCAGACTCCTCCGAGGGATAGGTGCCTGGGAATCTATATTTTTAAAAGGCCCCCTCACCCAGATTTAGCAATCCTTGTTTTTGATCTTTCATTTTAATTTCTTACCTTAATTGATTCTCCGATTTACTGAGGACTGACGGGGTTCTATGATGGATGAGGACCACACAACGGTGAACACGATATGGTGGGAAAACTGACACAGGTGCAAAGTGTTGTAGAAACACGTGGCAGGGAGTGATTCACTTTTTTCTAAGAGTGGGGTTAAGTTTGGAAAAGTTCCCACAAGGGAAGTAACATGTACAGTGAATGCTGAGGCACGAGTCGGATTGTCTCGGTAGAAAGGGCAGGGGAGGCCGCCCCAAACCCAGCGAACTCCATACACGAGCAAAGGCACAGAGGCAGGTTGTGCGTGATGTGTTGAAAAGACAAGTGGGACAGTGCAGCTGGACTCACAGTGAGACAGATGGGGGGAATCATCCTATACTCCCCACTCCGCAGCCTTCACTTCAGTTTTCCTACCTCACGACTACTTTCACTAAAGAGTTAATTTCCTGAAATATATGCTGACAACGTACTTATATAATAGCAAAACCCTTATTTTGGGCTGTTTCCTGGCTTCTACTTCTATTCACAAATAAACTGAATCGATGGAGGGAAATACCATCAATGGAGACGTTTCAGGTTAGAGGAGGATTTCTCATCCTCAGCACGACTGACATTTCAGGCTGGATAGTTCTTTGTTGTGGGGCTATCCTGAGCATCGCAGGACGTTTAGCAGCAGCCCTGGCCTCTACCCACCACATGCCAGTACCATTCCCCCGTTCCCCCGGTGTGACGATCAAAAAATGTCTCCAGACATTGCCAAATGTCCTCTGGGGGGAGTGTGTGTGTGTGTGTGTGTGTGTGTGTGTGTGTGGGGGGGTGTTTAAAATCACCCCTGCTTGAGAACCACTGGTATAGAGAAAATACACACACACGAGCTTTGCAGTCAGGCTCAAGTTCAAATCTTGCCATACTAGTTATGTAATTATGGAAATGTTATGCTTTCTGCCTTTAATTTCCTCATGTATAGAATAGGAAATAACTTCTACCTTGAAGGATTATTGTGAGGAGCAAGAGATAAAAGTATGTCAAGTGTCAAAGTACTTGGCACACAGAAGGCAAGTGAGAATGGTTATAACAATAGTCGTACAAATAAGAGTAGCAGTTCTAATATTTGTTTGAATTAATGACAATGCTGTTGTTGGTATTAGGAAAAAAAGCCTAATTGAAGTTTAAAAGTTACAGTGAGTAAATAAATTTCAATTTACAAGAAGCAATAATCGGGTAAGAAATGTTGCAATTACATTGCCAGACATTACTTCCTCTAGGAATTCTTTTAAAATTCTTCACGTCTCAATTTTGGACACATTCTATGTTTCCCTAAGACACTCCATACTTGGCACATATAATTGCAATTGTTTATGTAATGTTTATTTTCTCTACTAGACTACAAACTCCCAGAAGTCCAGTTCTCTCTCATATCTACTTTAC